>NC_061508.1:121504235-121581448 GCF_022539505.1 Lolium rigidum
CTTGACTTGTTGCCTCTACCCATACATGAGAGAGTCAATATGGAGGCATCAAAGAGGGCAGATTTTGTACGTAAGATACATGAGAAGACTAAAGAGTTGATCGAGAAGAAAGGCAAGAACAATGCTGCAAGGGTAAACAAGAAGCGCAAGGAAATATTGTTCAAGCCTGGTGATATGGTCTGGGTTCATTTTCGCAAGGATAGGTTCCCGAAGCTGCGGAAGTCCAAGTTGCTTCCTCGTGGTGCTTTGGTCCTTACAAAGTGCTTGCCAAGATCAACGATAATGCATACTCGATAGATCTTCCACTTGATGAGTTTGGTGTCGATAATTCTTTCAATGTTGCTGATTTGACACCATATGACGGAGAAGACCTTGGAGCGTCGAGGTCGACGCCTTTTGAAGAGGGGGAGATGATGAGGACATCCCTATTACACCACTACCTCCGTCATTGACAAATGAAGATGAACTTCTGTCGTGAAGCTCAAGTCCGATGAAGTTCGGATTGGACCCATTACAAGGGCTCGTGCGAAGCTACTTAAGCAACAGGTGAATTCGCTCCTAAACGATACTTTGATTGATGAGAACTTTATACTACCTAAGTCATTTCACTTATGTATGATCAGGTATGAGGAGGGAGCAAACATCGCACGAGGAGGAGAGGAGCAGTTTGGACATGGCGTTGGACGTGAAGACATTCCACGAATGCGCGAGGGAGGAGAGGAGGCATGCGCAAGACAAGAGGAAGTCAAAAACAGCTCTCTTTCGGTTTGGACAGACCGAAGTGCTGATTTTGAAACGGACGCCATTTATTCATACGAACTCGGAGTCGAGCAAACGAAGAGTCGTTGGAAAGATAATTTCAAGACCTTTCCAGCAAAAATATCACCGGCACTGCCGGCCAAGGATGGGCGGCACTGCCGGCCGACGGCGCTTGCCGGCCTGCGAGGGCAGCACCGCCGGCCTGTGCACCCCGGCACCTGCCGGCCGTGACACCCCGGCATCGCCGGCCACCCGCGGCACTGCCGGCCTCGACATCCCCGGCACTGCCGGCCTTGCCCGAGTCGACCCAGTTTTGGCCGAACCTGTTTTAGGTCGGTTTGTATCGAACTATTTCGACCCCTGGTCGTCCTGGACGCCTATATAAGCCCCAGGGACGCCCCCAAATTAGGTTTAGACCACGTTTAAGATAAACCCTAGTTCTTAGTTGTTTGCTCTGCAAAACTATTGAATTCCCTACACCATATTGCTTGGATATTGTGTAGATCTTGTTTAAGTCTTGTGTGATCTGCTGTTCCATTGGGAATTAGACGGTTGCAACTTACCGCTTCGTGGTCGGCGGCTACGTGCGCAAGTGTGTGGAGTTGCGAATATCTTGCGGGGTTGAGAGCTGTTGCATCCGGCGACAGGGACCAATCGAGAGATCTCGTTGCGTCATACAAGTTATCATCCACTACATCGTCGTGTTTCTCCGCTGCCATCACCCCGTGATCATCATCACCACCGTTGCTTACTGAGAAGATCGGGCCACCCCTTATCAACAGTGCAATCTAAATTTGGCATATGGATGATAAGTGGATGCAATTGCTTGGGTGGCTGGCTAGTTGTTTTAAGAACCTTCAGAAATTAGCCATCATGACAATTTTACTTGGTCGTAGTCGGCTAAAGATAAGGTTCTAAACTGTATCGTCTCCTCTATGACCAATTAGGGTATGAAAATCATGACCTTTCTGACCAAGATGGTCGTGAATATTTGGGGTTTGGACCCTCCTAAACGGCCTACGACCATTAGATGAGAAATTGTCATAGATTTATGACCAGTTTATATGTGGTCACTAAAACAAGGTCACTAGTTAACACATTTCTTGTAGTGAACAAGCATAGCGCCAATTAATCAACTATAGCTCCATCAGTAACAAGCATAGCACCAATTAATCAAGCAATAGCAACATGACCTGCACATGACACTTTACTAAAGCCAAAGCTTCAGTAAAGCAATTAATAAAGGCTTTCATGCAGTGCTTGACAGGCAACAACTGCAAGCAATGGGATCATAATTCAATCCCTGTGCACATACCAGATAAATGGCATCAATTAACACCAACCTTCTCCCCCCTCTCTGTAATTAGCCAAGTTATACAGAATAAGAAAAGGGGGACTGGAGCAACAGTCATGGGAGTCCAACAATGGCATTCTATAACCAAAGGCACCTCCAACAATGTCAAGCTAAATCGTTCCAACATCGGCTAGCAACTAGCAACACAGCAGCATCAACATCCAGAGCACAACAGCAGCATAACAACATCTAGAGCATTTCATCGAGCACTTTGTGCTCGCGCGGGAGAGGAAGAGGGAGGGGAGGGCAGAGGTGGAGCTCACCGACAATAGGGGTGGAGGAGGAGGTTGACGACGACGGCAGGGGTGGAGGAGGAGGAGGACGTGGCAGCTCCTCCTCCTTGATGCGGCACCGGACCCTGCTCCTCCACATCGTGGCCCCTCCTCCTACACGCCGCAGCGGCATGTGCTGCTTGTGGCGGGGATGGGTGGAGTGTGGCGGCATGCGGCCCTCGCGGAGGAAGGCGGCGGTGACGGCGACGGCGGCGCTCACCATGGAAGGCGGCGACGCGCTGTAGGGAGAGGGGAGAGAGGGGGTACGGGCGAGGGAGGGGGTACGGCAGTGATATAAGAGGCACTATTTCTGTGGCGCACCAGAATAGGTGCGCCACAGAAACAATTATTTCTGTGGCGCACCAGTACAAGTGCGCCAAAGAAACACTTATTTCTGTGGCGCACCCTGTCCTATGCGCCACAGAAATAACTACACTAATTATTGGTGGTGGAAGGATGTGGGCCCCACCTCATTTCTGTGGCGCATGGTTTAGTAGTGCGCCAAAAAAATAGCTATTTTTGTGGCGCACCCTGCCAGGTGCGCCACAAAAAAGCTTTCTGTGGCGCATATTTGGCTGGGGTGCCACAAAACTAAGATCTCACCTATAAGGCTTTTCCTACTAGTGACTGCCTGCATCGACCACATCATCGCCCTCGGGGCGAGTTTGCGCGTCTCCAGAACCCACTAGTTCTTCTTAGCATCGCATGTAGGCCATTCTAGCTAGTTCGTCGGAGTTGATCTGCCACAGTAGAGCTCACCGCCGTTGCTCTGGTGACTAAGCCGTGGGGGCACGACCACCATTAGCTTTAGAATCGTCTTATGGTTCGAATGAACCCAGTAGCTCGTCCTGGGAGGCCCTAAATCGACGGCGCCGCCCTCATCTAGTCACCAGCGTTGAGCCGACGGCGAGGAGGACATGTCCGTGCCCAGTCAGCATGTTGACCTGGTCTTTTCCCGCATGGCATATGACCTAGTCAATGGCCCCACTAGTCAGTGACAATAGCTAGAAATGAACAGTTTTTTGCGCCGTAATATAGCAGCAAATCGGAATAAGCTTCGATTACTTCAACATCGCGTATACGCCTCGCTCGGGGGCTCGCCATTGCGGGTCAGTGGATTCATTTTCTAATGGTTGTTAGTGGAATTTATCCTCTATGGTTATATATAATACTACCCGATGCACTTCCGGGTTAGTGGATTCATTTTCTAATGGTTGTTAGTGAATTTTATTCTCTGGTTATATATAATACTACCCGATGATGTACTTTCGGATCAGTGGATTCATCTATACGGTTATTACTCGGTTCCTCTTATATAATACTACCTGGTGTAGTTCTGGGTCAGTGGATTTGTTCTTATATAATACTGACCCGATGCACTTCCGGGTCAGTGGTCTTATCTTCTATGGTTTTCAATGGACTTATCTTCTATGGTTATATAAATGTTGACCCGATGCACTTTCGGGTTAGTGCATTCATATTTTATGGTTATCAGTGGATTCATATTCTATGGCTATTAATGGATTTATATTATATAATATTGAACCGATGCACCTCTGGCGGATTCACCTTCAATACTTAATCTTTAATGACGAAATCTTCAATGGTTTAATCTTCAAAAGGCTTCATCTCCAATGGCGTAAATCTTCAGTGGATTCATATTACATGATTGTCAATGGCTTCATCCTAAATGGCTTCATCTTATATGATTATCGAGTGAGACTATACAATGCTGGCCTGATGCGCCTCCTGGGATCGACAACTTCATCGAGATTTTCTAGGGCAAGTCAAAAATGAATAGCAGTTGTCGTAATTTTCGTCGTGATACAGGCTTGTGTGGTCATGATTTTCTAGATGAAACGAAAAACAGGTGCTATTCATCCATTTGATGGCCTTGTCTTGTAAATTTAGTTATGTCATCGAATTTTCTCCACTTGGTATTATTTTTGTACGCAGGGTCACATATATGGAGGAGTTTACAACGCCATCGATTTTGGAGAAACCGACATCGCCATCGGTCAAGGATGCACTATCCTCTCCACCATTGCCACTCCGATGACTCCGTCGGATGTCGCAGCCCAGCACACTGGTTACATCACCTCGCTCGACCTAGGCATATCTGCATCAGCTTCATCACAGCCCCGCCGTCGGTGGTAACCTCGATCCGTGCAAGCAGGATGTTTGTCGGTAGCGGCGCGGATAAAACTTTGATGGGGCCGCGGCGCTGATGCAATTCTCCATAGCTGAACCTACCTTTTTCTCTCTCCTTTTAATTGTTCTACCAATTGTTCGTTTAAACTAATCCTTTATGATCGGGTCGGGACTTTTTACATGGCCAGGCGAACAAGAGTTTCCTCGGGCAGCTACTCGGGGGCTCTACATCTACGTCGATGGCCAGGTCGCATCTGGTTGTCTGGTGTTCTTCACGCGCTCAAGCTTCATAGACAACTCACGCTTTAGGCGTTCAAGCTTCATCGACACCATCGCACCCAAAAAGTTAAGTGTTCTTCTACTCATAGTTCACTATTATTATTTACTTTCACCGCACCCGACACTCAGGGGCTGCGCCGAATAATTTTCTTCAAAGAAAGGAGGTGTCAAAATAGAGATGGAAAAATCTTCGAGGCCACAGACTCGTCATTTATTCCAATCGCATACTCGGCAAAAAAAATTCTTAAAGTAAGTCGCCAAAAGAATTCTTCAAAGAAGACGACAAAATAGAGATGGATAAATCTTCGAGTCCATAGACTCGTCATTTATTCTCAGCAAGAGTGTCAGTGGCATACCCAACAAAGAAGAACCCGATAAATTCAGCTACTGCACCGCTCCCGATGAAAATATAGGATATCCCGAACAAATGGGTCATTCAATCAAACGAACAAAGGCACTCGACAATATATTCTCAGAGCGCCTCCATCGCGGTAAATACTCTGAATGCCGTGACTTGTAAAATGGTCACGAAGGTAAGATCTAAGGATCCGTCCTGTGTGACATGGCAATGCACCCGAATGTGCTCTTCCACTTTATCCACATCAATAGATGTGAAAAAAATCCCAGCGGACGCATTGGGTACCCGATAACTAAGCTGGAATTCAATTTCGGTAAGTCCTAAAGCGGCACGTCCTGAATTACGCCAGTGCCCCGACTTCGAGTCCAGGGACTCGGGTTTGAAGTAGGTTTATTCGGATTTTCCACAAGAGCAATTAACTGGTTCCCGATCCTTCTGAAGCACCAGCCGCATTTACCAATATCCATGTGCAATATAGATGTTGAATAAAAATAGCAATAGTCTGAAGTCGAGAAAATCAAGAAGAAAAGTCAGGGTTCAGAGATTCAACCCGATTCTGCGATCCAATATCTCCATGGTAAATAAATCAAGGTTTGTAGACTCAACTTGACTCTACGACTCAAGTGGAGCCTACTCCCATCGGGAGCACATGAATTTCATCAAGTCCTCCAGCATGAGTTGATAAAAAGAGGGGCTGCACCCAGGAATATAGTCAAGTTCTTCATCGAGTAGTACATCTTGAATCTATGCCCAGGTGCAAACAGCTATCCATAGACTCAGAGGCTACTCCCATCATCGGGAGCGCTGGTCACGCACCTGATAGAAAAATAACTTTGAAAATCATCGACAACATCTATGCTACACATAATCTACGACATTGACCTGATGTATCTCCAGATCAATGGCCTCGCATTGTATTTCTTCGACTTCGGAGATGATTATGATTGGAGTATCTACACAAGTCTTCTATTTCCCTAGACACTCGGGGGCTACTGTCATGGGCATATCTTTCACGTACCCATTATTACCAATACCCGGCTCGGGCCAATATGGAGAAGACCCAAGAAGGCAACCCGAAGAATTAGTCAACTAGAGCGCTTGTAAAACCCTAGGCTGGTTGTATATATAAAGCCAACCAGGGCACCCGATAGAGGATGGACAGTATATAGACAACGTAGCAGTATAGACAAGATAGACAACATAGTTCCACCTATGCCGGTCCCCTGTAAATATACTTGTGATCATATACTAGATTGCTAGCAGCACGTAGGGATCCTCCACCGAGGGACCTGAAGTTGGGTATATCGTGTGCCCAATCTCGCTCCCGGAATCTCCATCGTCGCTCTTTCCGGAAACCCAAGTCTACAATTTGTAGGCATTGGTGAGGTGATCCCTCATCAAGGGTTCTCCTGTCATGCAAACTTATAACTTAAATAAAGGGGGTCATTGCTAAATCTCCAAAAATCAATATAAAACATGGATATAATATCATATATGTTGCATATATGTGGGAAGATGTGTCAACAAACTAGAAAGTTCATGCATGCATCAAGCACCTATGGTGCTCGTCTTTGCGGCCCTCTGAGGGAGGTGCGTGATGCACTCCTTTGGAGGGAAGTGAGCACCAGGTGCATCGACATCGTGCGATGACTCTTTGACCTGGCTGACCATTGCGGCTGAATCGAAGAAGATTAGCTAGCATTCGTGTGGGGCGGAGGCGAGGTGGTATGTGACTAAGGCCCCGGCTAAAGGGCGATTCCCGGAGTTCTTTCCACGAACGACGGAAGGCGGGGGAGAGTCATGGCCTAGGTCTTTCCCACCAACACAGAAAGGCAAATCAGAGAGCCGCCTCGCTTCAACTTTTGCGAGTATGTGTCTCATTCTTGGCATATAGTTTGGCATGCGCGGAGGTAATCATTTGCGGAAACATAAAGGGAGGCTGGCCTCACGACCCATCACCGAAGCGGCCTCGCGTTGGCCGCCCCATCGCCTTGGGGAGGTCAGGTGCCCCTAATTATTAGGTCATATGGGCGTCCCCACGAACAAAACGACTACCTCGGGAAGTACATAGTCCTAGGACTCAGTTCAAGTGGCACTCGGGCTTCTGCAGAAGAGCACTAGCTCGTGTAGCCCGGATATGCCAGAACCACCTGGGATCTTAAAATATAAGTTTTTCACGGGAAAAGTTACACATTGAGTATTACATCTCTGTAGTCCCACTAGTTCCATTTCTCGTCTCCCCGAGCGATTAAGTGTATGCCTAGTTGTACAACGGACACCCTAGGGAGGGAGCATCCCATTAGTGTTTGCCTGGGTCCACCTCGGGGCCCTAAGCTCTAGGGCATACTGAACGAAAGGCGAAGAGGTTGCGCAATAGGAGGTGCACCTCATAGTCGGTACTATCGTGCACGGTCCATAGTGCTTAAAGTCCTCAAAAACCATAAAGAATTCAGGAAACACTTTATTAATGTAAAATAAAGGAAAACCTAGAGTCCTTTCTCATTAAAATGAAATGTGTATAGTAGGAGAAATAAAGAAATGGATTAGAAACTTAATAAATTTTGACTAGACTAGAAAGTCATTTAAACTCCATCTTAAGAACAAAAATAAAAGCCACCTAAGTTCCACCTTAACTAAAATAACCAAATGAAAAGAATTGAGAATCACCTTAACCCTTTAACCTTAGGTCAAATGATAAAATAAAGTTAAGTATAATGAAATATAATCTTCAACCCTAAAACTCAAGAAGTACTAAGTAAAGGCAACACCACACTTTAAGGATTAATCACCTTCATCAATAACCATTAGGTAGTAGTAAAGTGGTTAGTAAAGTTAGATATAATTAATTTATCCTCATAACCTTGAAGTCATTATAAGTGTGGTACACCACCTAAAAATTGTGTGACCCTAATTGCTTTCCATTATTTAAAATTAAATCCAACTTAAAAGAATGTTCTTAAAAAGTTATTATTTTTGCCATGTGAGGAAAATCACTAGGATCCACTTTCTTAAGCAAATTAGAAATAATAGTATTTTCTAAGTAATGCTGGTTAAACATTTAAAATAATTATGCTTCTCATGATTGTGATGTCGTGCTTTAGTGAAACTATTGATTGTCCAAGCATTGAGTGATGTAAACTTAAACCTAAACCCTAATCCTTAATAAATCACCAACCCTAAACTTAAGGCACAACATACTGACACTCTTCAAACATTAGTCCATAATGGACCTATGAAGATCTTCCATCTCGATCTTGTAACGATGTTAAAGCACGCTGATTGCCTAATCTGCCACTTAGGAGGCAAGTTCAACACTTTAACAAACACTTGGCTTGTTTTAATTTATTCACGGAAACCTTTTCAAGAATATGTACATTATAACTTACATTCAAAAAGAAAAAATATTTTCTAAATATAAACTGATGGTTAACCGGCCCTCAGGTCGTATACATAATCTATTGGGTGGGCAATGTTACCATAGTTGAGAGCGAAACTTTGTGGTGGAGGTTCCATTGTACTGACAACACCATTAGGATTAAACAACCCCTGTAATCAATCATTCTATCGTCGTATACACAACACTGACCACATATCTCGGAGTGGGACGGGTAAGTAGCTAGAAAATTCTTTCTTACGATTTCCTCAGATACCTGGTTGGGTTGTTTCCATGGTGCAACTCAGCAGGGTGG
Organism: Lolium rigidum; assembly: GCF_022539505.1. Classification (NCBI taxonomy): domain Eukaryota; kingdom Viridiplantae; phylum Streptophyta; class Magnoliopsida; order Poales; family Poaceae; genus Lolium; species Lolium rigidum. The sequence goes on from NC_061508.1 coordinate 121,513,098, forward strand.
CGCCCGTAACCGCGTAACGTCCCCTTCCGTGTTGCAGAATAACAACTATGGTATCATAAAATATATCTGACAAGCTCATTATGCCATGGAGGGTAATTGAGCATAAGTCCCATAACAAAAATTCGATACATTGGGTGGAATGTGGGATCACGGAGAAGGGCAGTGATTGGCTAGTCTTTACACCGGGCCTCAAATCTAGGAAGTCTAGACAGGAATATGTGTTCATACATTTCAAGGATGTGTAACATGGCTGATGTTCGTGGGAAAAGTAGTGCACCTCTCGAGAGTGTATAGAAGGTTTTATGATACCCCTATTCTTGGGAAAAGAACTACGATCGCGGCGGAAAGGAACTCCACGAAGTTCTCTCAACCCGTGAAGGTTGATGGACATAGTTTTCATAAATCTAAAACTTACCTTTACAAAAAACCCGATTTCGGAAACCCTGTATATGCCTAGCATCCCTTGATCCAAGGTTGTAGATAGTGCATCATGCACCCACGTAGTTGAGCTTGCTGAGTAAGGACAGTCGTCCAAACCCAATAGAACAACAAGGAGGACCACTACGAAGAGTCGAAGAGCGGATGTCAGACACCCGAAGCGCAATAGTAGACAACAGGTATTTTATACAGTGGATACCAAGATAAAATATAGGAGGTGACCAATCCCCAAACCCTAGAACCTATCCGTTGAAGGATTGTTGTAGCAACAATCACAAGCCATGTAGTACTCGAGACAGGTCTCGGCGAGGAGTTGTTTCTTGTGGATCTTGGTTTGAATAAGAATATATCTGACAAGCTCATTATGCCATGGAGGTTCTAAGGATTTTCTGCGCAAGATCTTTTGAAATGAAATACTATAGTTAGACACCTTTAAATCCGTGAAGTTTTTTATGTCACTTTATTAGGTGTAATGGAACGGTGTTTCGTGAGTGTTATGGCAACGATTTGCACACTCCAACATGCGCATGCACTGATGCCCGTGGTCACTGCTGAGCCCTCGAAAGGAAGAAGTTGGTGCGATCCAAATTGATGGTGATGAGGCCAGAGGAGGTGGCCGCAACAGGGATGGAGGGTCATGGCTCTGGATATAAGAGCACTGACGGTGGACTCCACCACGGTTCCTTGGGTGCCCATCGGCGACGTGGTGGGTGGAGAAGCGATTGTGGCTCTAAGACCAAGTAAGTTTAGATGAGTTGCCGTGCCCAACTCGGTAGGCCTCCGGTTATATTTGAGTGTAGTTAACTTGTACACCATGGTTAGAGTGACTAATATGCGCAATATGCAAACTTTGTCCATTGGGGACCTCTACTTGCTCTCTTCTTTTATAGTGGGCGTGAATGTTGAGGCGCTCCAGCTCGCCCGATCGTGAGTTGGCATGCGGCACCCGTATCCATGTATCGGTGGTTGCCACCATCATATATAGCTGCCATGTCCACCATGGACACCGTAGTAGCTGCCATGGGCATCATTCGCCTGATAGGCGTGACTGAAGTGCTATCGGCATTTGGAGGCGACACGCACGAACTTGCCGTAAACTTGACACCTGGGCCGCCATCTGACGGCCAACCCGTTGCAGGCAGACGAATCCCTGCACGTCTTCAAGGACACGCGACGGACTCGGGTCATTTCGGTCGTGGATTGGATTGGGACGGGAATCGATCGGTCTGCGAGATGGCGAGCAGCCAACGAGCTTTGATCCACTTATCTCTACACGCAGTACACAACAAGCCAACCAACTTTGATGCCGGTATAGGGTGCCAAAGGAGCGGTTCTAAACGATGTACTGTACTACTCCTGAAACGGACGCAACTAGTACATACAGTCGCCACAGTTATCGCATCGTAGCTACACTATCGTGCTTTTGTGTCTTTTTGACCTGCAGCCTCATCAACACTATCGTGCCCACGTCTAGCCTCAATCGAATGCATGGAGGCGGATGAGTCAAAGCTGCTGCTACCCTTGCTGTGCCCAGCACCGACTTGTCACCGTCGTTGAGGTTTGCAAAGCATGATTCTTGCGGCTTCTTCTTTATCGAAAGAAGTACCGGCTTGTTTTTAGGTTCTTAGCATGGCCAAACATGCCGCATGGTTCTGGTTCGGACCACCACAAACGGCGTAGTCGAGCGAAGGAACAAAACTGTCGTCGAGCAGCGGTGCATGTTCTGAAACAACAACGGAAAGGTTGACGGAGCCTCCACCAGAACACCCGCTGGAGCACGCGATGGGCGCCGGACGCGCACCTGCGTCAACGTGGAAATCGGAGCGCCTGCATCGTGCAGGATTAGTAGGGTAAGAAAGAAACCCAGATACAGGTGGGAACAAATTGTGTAAGAAGAAGGCAATACACACACAAGTACACAACCAAATAACAAAACCATTTCAACGGAAAACATGTAGTGTACTACTATCCCATAAATATAAGCATATTCAGGAAGAAAAGGTTTCATCACCGGAAATCACCTTGATAAAAGAAACGGCAATAGAATATGATCATTTATATACCATATCCATATTATGAACCCCACACCATTCTCGTTGGGTTTTAAGTTATAAAAAAAGATAGCCAGCGGTTTTGCCATGCTTCTGCGGTCATACGCTCTGTATACATGAAACCTAACCTCTGCTGCTAGGCCAGCAATTTTCATTTTAACTCTTTATCACTTAGCAACACCGGCCAGCCTTTTCCGTTTTCCTTTTCTTCCAGGCCGGTGCGGCTGGCCGAGCGCAGGGTAGTCGTGCACTTGTCTCTCGCTCTTTTATTAGTAACGGTAATGGTGATATGGAGTAGTAAATATTTACGATAACCTTATTGTTTCACCATACATAGTTGAGTTAGCTCTATATCGGCAAAACATGGCTAAGCTAGCTGCTACATATAGGGCGCGTTTGAAGCGTTGGCGCCCCTTGGCTCGAATCGGACCAACATTTTTCGGTCTGTCTGGTTGCCTAGACTCACTCGCGTTTTTGCATAGCACGAGACTTAAAGCACCTCTGGGATAGACCCTGGAGGAACGTCCAGTTTGACAGTTTCTCCAGGGACAGGCCCTGGCGAGACGAAAATCGACAACACCGTTCGCACGGACGCTCCGCCTCGGTATGGCGGGAGAAGCCGAAATTCCAGCGGCGTTGCGTGGCAAAGGTAGGAGTAATCTCTCTCTTGGGTTGCCCTCTCTATTAGCTCCCTCCCAAATTTTTCCTTCCCCAATTTTCGCACCGGCGATGGCTGCGGCGACCCAGATCTGGCAGCACGCATCTCCCTTCGATTTCCATCGCCAGACCAGGGTCGTCGTTTCCAGCCGCGGCGGAGTTTGCGCACATCTGCGGCGGCTTTCGGCCGTGTCCGTCGTCCGCCATGATGGAGGTAAGGGGAAACTCCTCTGCTCTATTGTACTGTCAGATTCATGTTGGTAGAACTAGTTGGGTTGTATAAGACCATCCGTAATGCATAGATCTTGTTTGAGTAGACTGACCAGCTCCATCTTGTGCATCACGCCGCAACACTCATCGTTTGCATACAAGCCTGGATCCTGATGGTGCACAAGAGAGCAATTAGGCATGCTGCTTTTCCTCGTGTCAGCTACGGTCCTATGTTACAACGATATCAGGAGAGGATTGCCAACCTAAACTACATCTATAACTCCAACGATGTAGAGGCTATCCAGATGCTTCGGATGAGAAGAGCCCCTTTCTTTGCACTTGTGAAAACGTTCAAGGAGAGAGGACTGTTGGTTGATAGCATCCACACCTCTGTCGAAGAACAAGTCACAATGTTTTCTTCATGTCGTGGGTCATAACCAGAGGTTGAGAGTCATCCATAGCAAATTCAGGCGATCCACGGAGACTATCTATCGGTACTTCCATCACGTGTTGTACGCAACTGGCGAGCTCATACGTGAAATGATCAAGCCAACATCAACGAACACACCACCCAAGATCAAGAACAGCTACATGTGGTTCCCATATTTCAAGGTGAGTACAAAATCATGTTTGTTCTACCTATCAGATGTGTGTGTGCTAATTTTTTGACAGGATTGCATTGGGGCTATTGATAGTACTCATGTGACTGCAAAGGAACCAAGATCAATGTATGCAACATTCCGCGAGAGGAAGCACTAAACCAGCCAGAACGTGCTAGCAACTGTGGATTTTGATATGAGTTTCACATACATGCTTGCTGGGTGGGAGGGTTCAACTCATGATGCGAGCATCCTGGCCGACAGCTTGTCAAGGCCTGATGGGTTGCAAATCCCTGAGGGTTAGTTCTACCTTGGAGAAGTTGGATATGCACGCCGACCTGGTATTCTACTCCCTTCAGGAAAACAAGGTACCACCTCAACGAGTTCTCTCCCAGGCACCGACCTCAGAATGCGAAAGAGTAGTTCAATCTGAGACACTCAAGCCTTAGAGTCACCATTGAGAGAGTCTTTGCCGCATTGAAGAATAGGTTCAAGGTCCTTGACCAAAAACCAGTCCACACTTTTGACACTCAAGTAATGCTAGTCCTTGTTTGCTGCATTCTTCACAACTGGATACTAGGTTGAGGCGAGGGTGACTTCTTCGAAGAGGTTGTCATTTTTGATGAAGTAGAGACCGGCCATGGCATGTGGACGCATGCGACAATTATTCCTGTAAGGAGAAGAGGCAAAAGTGGGCAGACACAATGTGGGAAGTCAGAGGCAACACCACCATCTGAAAAGAAGAAGTGAATAAGAAGTGAAGAAGAAGAATAAGAACCCCACTTTGATCCCTGTTTCTCGAACCACGATTTGACCCCCGTATGTTGAACTACCCCGTGATGATAAACTGGCATTCGTAATAGCTAGGGAGCATCGTGTTATGAACTACAATTCGTACTAGCTAGCTAGGGCTGATTTTGTGAACTGCTAGCTTCGTTAGTATGCAACTGTCATGAACTGATTTCTGTGTGATGGGAGGTGATAGCATGGTAAGGCTACCAGTTGTAGAGATGATGTGACCTTAGGCATGCTTAAATGGTACCAAACATGACTAATCTCATCTCCATCTTCAGGTTGACTGCAGACAAACAAACAGAAAATCTTTTTCGGCCCAACTGATGAAGCCCGACCTACCAAACAACAGGCCAATTTAACCCGTGGCTCGTTGTGGACGCGCATGTGTGAGGTCCAGATTACCAAAATTGGGCCACAAGCGGCAGGACAAGTGGGACGAATCGGATTTCGATTCGTTCAATTTCTCGGCAGTTGGCATCCAGACATGTAGCACAACTTGAGCTGAAGATGGATCTTTGCGGGATTATGCGGGACCCACTTTTGCATCCCTAATTATGGAAGCGGGAGATTAGTTGGGTGAGCAGCCTGTTACGTGCAATCCACACATTGTACATAAGACGACGAGATTGTCATTTTCTCGTTGCTGTCATTTGGCAGGAACTACTAGCTACAATGAATGAGATTGTCGAGAATAGCGCTGCAATTCAGGAGCCTCCGCAGCTCGAGTTTAGCAACATGGAGATACAGAATGCAGGGACGGACACCACAGATGATTATGAGAAAAACTTTGTTGGTATTTACAGGCATGTGATATGATATACTATATGTTATTATTATTGTTAGGCTGCCTTCAAAAACGTACAAAATTATGTCATGAAAAAAAGAAAAGTTTAAAGACCTCGAAAATTTCTTGTTTATTTTAGACTATACTATTTTATAATAGCTGGAGACAGATTATATACTACTACTACTATAAATGCGAGTATATCACTGTATTGATTGTCAACAGAACTCCATTAAATTTAGTACGAAATCCACTCATATATTAACCTGGACCAGACAAATAGGATCATTAATTGCACTAGGATTCACCATAGCCGCTCAAACAGCTCCACGATTACGGGTGTGAACCAGCCCGGAAGTGATTCGTCTTATAAAAGAACATAATCTTGGTGGGAGGTTCGCAAAGAGAGCGGTGCAATGGAGGAGCCACCACAACTTGAGCTCAGCAACTTGGAGATACAGAATACAGGGCCGGACACCAGAGATGAGATACCAGGTGAGTTTTCGTGCCTAGCTAGCTGTTCACAAAAATCTGACCAATTCGTTGTGCAATCCAGCGAAACAGAAGAATTTAATTCTTTTTAGTCCTGAACTTCCCTCTCCTCTTTCCCGTGTGGATTGATTTTCTTATTGTCACTGCGAATTACCTTGTGCAGATGAAGTGGACGACTGTCCAATCGAGGAGGTTCGGCTCACCGTGCCGATCACTGACGACCCGACATTGCCCGTGCTGACGTTCAGGACATGGTTTCTGGGGCTCATCTCGTGCGTGCTCCTAGCCTTCTGCAACCAATTCTTCGGTTACCGTCAGAACCCTCTCTACATATCCTCCCTCTCGGTGCAGATCGTGGTCCTGCCGATCGGCAGGCTGATGGCTGCATGCCTCCCTCGTAAGGTCGTCGGGATCAAGGGCACCCGTTGGTCCTTCTCTCTCAACCCAGGGCCGTTCAACCTCAAGGAGCACGTGCTCATCACTATCTTTGCCAACAGCGGCTCCAGCTATGTTTACGCCGTCGGCGCTATCACCATCGTCAAGGCCTTCTACCACCGGGATATCCACCCGCTCGCCGCCATGATCCTCACTCAAACAACCCAGGTGTTGCTAAACATTCTGAATTCTCTCTGTAATTTGAGCATTTCAGTTGGGATTTCATTTGGCACTGACGTGTGTTGAACTGTTGATGTGCTGGGGCAGCTGATGGGTTATGGCTGGGCTGGGCTCTTCAGGAAGTTCCTGGTGGACTCCCCCTACATGTGGTGGCCGTCGAACCTGGTACAAGTCTCGCTCTTCAGAGCGCTGCACGAGAAGGAGAAGCGGCCCAAGGGAGGGAGCACGAGGCTACAGTTCTTCCTCATCGTCCTTGCCACCAGCTTCGCCTACTACATCGTTCCCAACTACCTCTTCCCGACCATCTCCAGCATTTCCGTGGTGTGCCTGGTATGGAGGAACTCTGTGACGGCGCAGCAGATCGGCTCAGGCACGCACGGGCTCGGCGTCGGGTCGTTTGGCCTCGACTGGGCCACTGTGGCCGGCTTCCTGGGCACGCCACTGTCCACGCCGGCGTTCGCCATCATGAATGTGATGGCGGGGTTCTTTTTGGTGGTGTACGTGCTCTTGCCCGTGGCATACTGGAGCAACGCGTACGACGCCAGACGCTTCCCCATCATCTCTTCCAGCGTGTTCATGGCCAACGGCAGCCGGTACGACGTGAGCCGGGTGCTCGACCCGGCCACCTTCAAGTTCAGCCAGTCCGGGTATGATGACGCCGGGCAGATCAACCTGAGCATCTTCTTCGCCTTCAACTACGGCCTCAGCTTCGCCGCGATGGCCGCTACTCTGTCCCACGTCGCCCTCTTCCACGGCAGGTGTGCATTTGTTTGTGCAACGATTTATTGTGTTGAATTAAGGTCGCTGCCATATTTGTTGTTCCAATTAAATCGGAAAACGACAGATCGATATGGCGGCAGACGAAGGCGACGGTGAGCGGGCAGGCCGGCGACATACACACGAGGCTGATGAAGAAGAACTACGCGGTCGTGCCACAGTGGTGGTTTCTTGTGATGCTGGTGCTGGTGCTCGGCCTCTCTATATTCAGCTGCGAGGGGTTTGGGCAGGAGCTGCAGCTCCCCTACTGGGGCGTGCTCCTGGCGGCCGGGCTAGCCTGCTTCTCCACGCTCCCCGTCGGCATCATCACCGCCACCACCAATCAGCAACCTGTGAATGTGGTGACCGAGCTCATCATCGGGTACCTGTACCCAGGCAGGCCGCTAGCGAACGTGGTGTTCAAGACGTACGGCTACATTAGCATGTCCCAGGCCATCATGTTCCTCATGGACTTCAAGCTAGGCCACTACATGAAGATCCCGCCGCGGTCCATGTTCACTGTCCAGCTCGTGGGGACCGTGCTGGCCTCGTCGGTCTACTTCGGCACATCGTGGTGGCTGCTTGAGAGTGTAAGCAACATCTGCGACCCGGCGAAGCTGCCGGCGGGGAGCCCGTGGACGTGCCCTGGCGACGAAGTCTTCTACAACGCGTCCGTCATCTGGGGCGTGGTCGGCCCGCAGCGCATCTTCGGGCGCCTCGGCCGCTACGCCAAGATGAACTACTTCTTCCTCGCCGGTGCGCTGGCGCCGGTGCCTGTGTGGGCGCTGTCCCGGGCCTTCCCGGAAAGGGGGTGGATCCGGCTCATCAACATGCCCGTGCTGGTGAGCGCCACAGCGGTGATGCCGTCGGCGCGGTCCGTGAACTACCTCATGTGGGGTGCCGTCGGGCTCACCTTCAACCACGTCGTCTACCGGCGGTACAAGGCATGGTGGGCGCGGCACAACTACGTGCTATCGGCTGCGCTGGATGCTGGCGTGGTGTTCATGGGCATGGCGTCCTACGCCATGCTGCAGTCGAGAGGCATCTACGGTGTGAATTGGTGGGGGCTGCAGGTCGATGACCACTGTGAGTTGGCTCGTTGCCCGACGGCGCCGGGAGTCAGCGTCCCCGGTTGCCCCGTGCAGTAAGCAGCTGCTGGAGCTTCAACTGGCTATCTAGGATGGTTGATTAGCGGTGTAGCTCTTCTAGGAAACAGAGAGGGAACCTGAATGTGTCAATAACCCCACAGCGTATCGGCTTTTGAGCTTAATTTCTAGGTTTTGTGAGGTCGCGTGAACTGAAAGAACTGTACATGCATGGGCGATTCTTTACCTGGAGTAGAGGGAGGTGCCGTCGTTAACCAAGATTGATCCTGCCTTTGCCTCGGTGCACTGCTGGCATGTGGGTTTCAGCGCTGCAAACACTGGTGACTTCACCCACACCCATGTAGTTTCAGATCAGCTTGAGGACTTGGTTGTGCAAGACAAGAAACAGAATTCAGAGTAGAGAACTACAGATAGAAAGGGTTTTGACACATTGGTAATATTTACATGCTGGATGCTTTGGAAACAACAAAACAGTCGTGTCTTTGGCAATGCCCGACAACGATGCTTAGCTGCAGTGCTTGCAGGCAGAATCAAGGTCAAACTTAATCTATGGAACATAGCTGGAGGAGAGTGTGTAATTTTTTTAGCAAGAGATAACAGGTAGGTGTTTGTAGGGAGGGTGTAAACTGCAATCCGTGTTAGCACGGGTCTTCAGTATCTTGTAATTCAACTCCTACCTTATATAAAATTGTGGTACGTCATTGGGGACCTTGGGGTGCTCTAGAAAAAAAAAGATGAGAAAGAAGAGAGCAAGAGCACCGCCCTCCGTAACGTGGCTATTTTCCTAGTAAGCTCAAGCCAATCGAAATCACACGAGATTACGAGAATCAGTGCTATTTGCGACGAGCTGCCCCAAGCATGGTGATTTCTTGAATATTTACTCAATACACATCACATGGTGCTGGGTGCTAACAAGGTTGCGAATTCACAACTCACGTGTTCTGAATGATGGCCTTCCTACCTTTAGGCATCGCAAAATGCAACAGCTTGTTTTGTTGATTACCTGAAGATCATTTAGGAAGATCTTTCTACATCCACCCGGGTCTTTATAATTGGGCAAACAGGTTGCACATGCAGAAACGTGGCTCTTCGAATTGCTCATCTAGGGTAATCTACTCCCTGATAATAGGTTAGCTTCAGTACTTTCTCAGCTTCTCAAACAGCCAACTAATTGAATAGTCGTTGAGGAACATGGAGTGCAAGAACTGCAGAAATCATAGGAAACAGCTGAAGTCACAAGAATAGCTAAAAAGGATGTCATCATAAGTCATAATGAAGATGGTGTGGCTGAGCTTACCATCAGATAAACTGAAACAACCATTGCGTGCGAAAATTTCTGATGGGTCCATAGACTGATTGGATAGCAAGATTTTATCCAAGTTTTCTTGGCTGAAAATAAAGATGGGCCACTATGCAATTAGTACTCGTTTTCAGACATGATTAATTGTCCAAACTAACAAAAGGTTCCATTTTTAGACTATTCTAATTGGTCCAAACTAATAAAAGTAGCATAGATCAAATGTGCGTTTTCCCTTTCTATCTTAGTATCCATTCATTCAATACGCATCCGAATCTAAATCGACTTTCTATGATGGAATCAGAGATTTCCAAGTTGCAACATGCCCTCTAATGCAATTATTCCGAATTCAAACAGCAGTCAAGATCCTTTGTTTTCAATTATGTGATACACATCCTAATAAAAGTAGATTGTCTTGCGATTAAGTTGCAGACCCAAACATCGTCCAGCCAAAAGAAAACAAGAACTATCATTATGAAACATAGAGTAGCAACAGGTCCTGACCTTTTATTTGTTATATTAGCAAGATTGAATAATCTCAATATCAGTCAGCAATGTCAAATTGCAGCTTGATTACAGAGGTGAGCATTGCCAAGTAGAAGGAACATAGATCTATGCAGATCTGCACCATGTTTAATAAATCAAAAAAGCAAAACAGATGCAAATAACTTGAACCAGGACACTGCTGGCCATGACAAGTTTGATACAATGTACCATGACCAAAAACTACTGGCACCAGTTTAGGAAGAGGATTAGTATCTAGTATTGTTAATTTGTTAATTTGTTATTGTTCGGCCTGGGTAAGGATCCAGAGACCAGGTGTAGGACACTCACCGTTGTCTAGCCGCTTCAGGGCCTATCTTCTTAGCGACGCTCTGAGGCTTAGTTCATTATTGGTTGATTAGAATTACATATAAGTGCTTATATAGATGACTAACTTGATCCGCAAGCCGGATCACAATACGAACTACTGACCGAACCACAATGTCATACTCCTAATTTAATTGGACTCTTCCTAGTTTGGAAGACCCAACCATATCCAACACAAATACTTCTCTTAAGACTCATTCTATCTCTAACAATGCTTTATCATATGCCTACACGGATGTCCAAACATGAGGCTGCTATGGCATGGATAGGCTGATCCCAAACTGCTGCTATTACTGGTTTGCCATGTGGGCAACAAACACAGCACCCACATCATAGAAAATTATATGCAAGACTAGAACACTCACCGAGACCATGATGGAATCAATTTCCTTCTACACTTTAGTTCCTCTTCATGCTCCAAGTCCTCGCTGTCCTCTTCACCAGAATCTTTACATGGAGACATTACATAGGACTGCAACAGATTCACAGAAGAAATGTAACTGGTATTCTGAAACCAATATGATGTCTAAAATATTCTGGCAAATGAAACCAATCAAAGCAACACATAATGCAGTTCCTTGTAGTTTTATCCCAGCTGTAAGCAGGTAACTAATGGTTGTAGGTGAGCGTTTCTCCAAGTTATCAAAGTATATATGGCTGATGGTTCTAGTAAAAAAAAAGTATCCTGAGGAGAGGGCGATTAAAGACACGCTGAATAAATGAAGCAAGGAAAAGAAATAGTACTTGATCAAACACATTTTATTCCGTGGCAACGCACGGACATTCAACTAGTGATATGTACATTCAGAACATCTGTGGGGTTTCACACTGCATTTAGTTATGTACATTTCTAAATATAACAATTCAGAAAGTGTCTAGCTACTCTAAAACAGCCTGCTTGTACAACTGCTCAAAGTTTGGGTCTGATATATTAGCCGGACGGCTGACTGGCTGGTGCGACGAGGCCTGCAGCACCACCCGCGATGCCTGCTCTGCGACCAAGTGCCCGGATCCATGCGCCACCTGCTCATTGAATGCCCTTTTGCCAAGCAAATCCGGCATGATGCTCTGGCCTGGCTGCGCTAGTCCTGCAGAACGCCAAATGACAACGACGAATCCATCTTCACTTGACTCGCCGATGCAAAGCATGCAACGCCCAAACCACTTCGCAAGGGGCTCAGGACTGCAGCATTGCTCCTGCTCTGAATGATATGGAAACATCGGAATGACTGCGTTTTCAAAGGCGCACAGCCCTCCAGTAGCCACCTGATGACCAAGGTCAAGGAGGAGGTGACGCTTTGGGCTCAGGCTGGTGCCATGGGTCTGCGAGATTCCCAAACATGGGACGTCCATTTGCACCAAATCTGTATACTGTAACCCACCTCCTAGGAGGATTGTAAACAACTCTATCTGAAATGAGACACAAAGGTCCTTTGTGTTTTCTCGCAAAAAAGGATTACGCTGCATTTTAATAAGTATATTTGGAACATACGGTATAGTTTTCATTGCTTGTTGGCATATCTGGAAGCTTAGGAATGCAAAAAAAAAAGTCAGAAATGAGAGGCCAGCCTTTGCTGCTTGGCGCAGCAATTTCTCTCATGACATGCTTCTTCATGTGCATAAATTTTCAGCTAAGCCTTCTGAGTCTGTAAAGTACTGGTTTCTTGGTTTACACAGCTTTTAGGTTCGGTTTGTAAATAGTTTGTACATACTTTCTTTTTTAATAAAGTTCTAAGACGGGGGCTGTTTGCCTAACAGTAACCGGTCAAAAAAACATACAGTATAGTTTCACACTACATTTAATTATGTTCATTTCTAAATATATGCAATTCAGAAAGTGTCTAGCTACTCTAAAACAGCATGCTTGCACAACTGCTCAAAGTTTGGGTCTGATATATTAGCAATTAACCAGGTCAATAACTTCAATGTGAGTGATCATGGTTACTGTACACAGGTAGTCAGGCGCAAAACAAGATTTTTATAGTTATTATCTTATCAACAGCATCTGAGAAGCTTTCCTGCACCTGAAGTGTAGAACTTTCAGACCTCCCATTTGCAAGGTTGTTGCTTTCAGATGCCATAAATCTATGGACAGATTCTGTCCTTTCACCAGGTACTAATTCGTGTTTGAGCCCTCCAACTAAATCATTTCTTGGCTCTTTGTCATCCTGTCATGGTTAAATAGATTGAACACCAAATACATATATTTGATGCAATCTGAAAATCCAATACAACTTATAGTGTGTACTCACATAATTCTTCCGGCAACCATCTTTTTTGCCATGTGTAGCATGCATTCGATCCACCTGCTGCTCTGGTATCTGTGCCCCTTCTGTACATTTCTTTTTTCTTCCATTTTCTTTACTTTCTTCATCTCCCCTCCGCCTCTTCCTAGTAGCAACATCTGTGCCTATTTTATTCTTCTGCCCGGCTTGTTTTTGTTTTTGTTCCCCCGCTTGCTTTGGTCTTTCACACTCTAGTCCTGCCGCTGCTTTACGCGCGACTCTCTCATTTTGCTTCTTCTCTTGACAACGCTTTGCAGCTTCAGCTGCTTCAAGTGCCTTCACTCTAATATCTTCTTTTACTGCAAGTCAAAAGTTCTGTTTTGCTAAGAAAACTGATCAGAAATATTAGCAATATGTGAAAAGTGAAAGCATGGTAAAGCTTTCCCTGAGAAGTGCAGTGATTGAAAAATCACAGTAGTGCAGTGAATTAACGTACATTTGAACTAAGGCTAACTACAAAGAGATGTGACTTACCACATGCTGTTCTAAATTGTTGATTCTGTTTTACAAGTGGTACAAATGGTTTCCATCCTTTCCCAAGATTTTTCTTGCTTCTGTGTCTTGGACTTTTTCTGTTCAGAAGTGCTGCCCTGCTTTCTCTGTCATGGAGGGGTTGTGACACTTCTCCTTTCCTAATTGAAGAAGCACGGTTCTCCTTTGGGTTCTTCATTGCTTGGTCAGTTCTGATATGCAAATGGCGATCAAGATCCATACGGTAAGCTTTTGGGGTTGTCAAACAAGGCCTACCTACATCCACATATCTTGTGGGAAAAGAGGGTTTTTTTTCTCTGCTTCGGCAGGAGCTAGTAAGATTGTCAAGTGGTTTTCTGTCTGTCAGATCTTGGGTTAAATAATTTGTACCAGGACATCGAGGTAGTACCTCTTTGTTCTCATTTTCTTCTGCAATATTACTATCTTCATGAATTTGAAAGCATGCACGTTCTGGTATAGAACCCATACACTCCGAACTAGATCCGGTTCTTCGTGACAGCTTTTCCAGGCTATACTTGTGAGCTGATGGGGTCAAAGGAATGTTACTATCCTCTTGAACACTATTAGCATTTGCTGAACCATAAGTTTGGACATTGGACATCAGAAGAGAATCATCGAATTCCAAACTATATTCACCAGGAATTCCCAAATTGTTGATATCATAACTTGTATCATGCCATTTAGTGTCAACAGAATCGACTGAGCACCGGCTCACGAGTTTCTCAAACCTAGCTGCCAATGACTCATATTTTCCACACAATGGTTTCATCTTGCTGCCCATCTTATACTTTCTGGAAAGATTGCAGCTCAAGTGAATCAACTTCTCAGATTCAGAAAGTCCCACAAATGCCCTTTCTTTGACAGTTGAACTCTTATTCTTAGATGGAATAGGAATGTTAAAGCTCTGACACTGTTGCGCAGTTTCATCATAGTCAGCATAAATATCAACATTTTGCCATGGAATAGAACCATGAGATACTTTCTGTCCATCATCAATACCTTTCTCATCGAATTCTAGGCTCGCATGGTGATTCTTCTGATATAAAGCATACCTTGGATCAGTAGTTGGAGAATCCGTGATGGAATAATTTTCTGTATTCAACACTCCACTTCTAAATGCAACAAAATCTATCCCGGTAAGTATTTTGTCTTCTATGGTTGCAACTTTTACATCTGTGTCAGGATTTGCAAAGCAAGAAATTTTCTGGAAACAAAGAACACAGCTTGTTAGAGTTCACAAGTTTCCCTATAACTAAACACTTCACATGATAAGAAACAAAATACAAGTAAGAAACTAGATGCCATATTGTAGTACCATATGAACTAGATAACAAAGCCAAATTGTAAGAGTATTTCAGATGGCATATTGACATCAGATGGCTGAAATCCAATTTTACAGTTTCAAATTTAACTGTGAATGTACAAGTAAATCTGATTTATGTAAACATCACATGTTTCCAAGTGCAATAATCAATTACAAAAATGATTTTGAAGGAAAAATGCAATACATGTTTGAAAAAAAATGTACCTTACTTATGCAGCATGCATCGCCATCAGAGAAAGTATTAGAGTAATTAGGCGAAGAATTGCTCACTTTATCGAGACCATTTTCCAAATAATGTGATTGAGAATATTGAGGAACTAACGATGCACTAGAGCTTGATTGACAGTTCATGGCTACTCTTTCACAAGATGAATCTAAGCATTCCTTTGCTGATGGTGTACTATTTCTTTCTGCAGTTTGCAATATCTGTGCACCCTCAGATGAAGCCCCACGCATAGCTGCTGATGTCACACATTTACCCATGTTATTCCTTGCAGAAACACCATATGCTTCAGTCTGAATCAAAAGTTTTGACTCAGCATGACCAGATTGTTTAAGATGGCAGCTGACTGAATCTAATACTGGTTTTATTTGGAGACTCTTATTTGCTGTGGACAGAGAAGAAGATCCCATGTGTGCATCCCCAGTTGTAGCTGTCCTAACAAATTCTGGAGATAGTTTAGGCAATGAAGTTTGCATCTGAAATGGGTCACTCAGTGCAGATATAAAGGCATCAGAAGCACTAGCGCTACAGAAATCATTATGATTAATTGTTCCTGGAAAAAGAATGATGTTCTGATATAAGCGCTCATCGTTGGCAGAGTTGGGCAGCAGCTTCTCAAGATTAGCAGCAGACTGCAAGGAGAATGTGTTGAATGCACCACATACATGCGAATGTGAGTCATGCCGACAACCATCTTCCAACATAGTATTTTTCTGGGATTGAGGAGAGTGTCCACGGTCATCATCTAATATTTTGTTTTGCGGCGATCTCAACATTTCTTGAGTTCTTGTTTTCTAAATCCTGGGATAGACAAATGAGTAAAAAGAGGAGAAAATATACAAGTGACCACACATGAGATATTTTGGACTGCCCATATTCCCGAATTGAAACCTTCAAATCCGTACCGCATATGAGAAACAAACCATAACACCATTTTATCACTACGTATGCCATCATGTTCAGGTAAAGCACCATCCAGCTGGCTGGTTATCCTATGTAATAAGAGGAAAGGCAATGCCCATACGTGTTCGCCGCATTTTTTGTTGTCAGCTAACTTTATTAAATGTTTGGGAATGGCCCCATGGTAGATGAAATTCAGAATCTCCAAGTCCAAAAATAATCTGAAGATACCAACAACGGAACTGTCAACATGGTGTCTGCACACTATCCATCTATTCATTCACATTATGACATTTTCACCGAACTGAAAGGGGTGAATTTATTATGGAAATTAGTCACCACCCCCATCCTCTGAAAGTTGATTACATCGCTTCGAAGCCATAATTGGGCTCCCAGATAGCTCAAGTTATACTGGTGAGCCCAAATTCAATGCGACGCTACTTTTCACAGCTTTTTTTCAGTACAGGCGACCCTAATGGACTACTACAGCGCTACATAAAGAAACCAAGAAACGGAAACAGATGCTCCGCGTACACGGGTGTACCACGGCGGAACCGAGGCAAACCATCAGCTTCAGAAACACCAAACCAGACCAGAACCTCAACTGCAACCACGGGGGAGATAAGAAACGGACCTTGCTCCACTATGGCGGGGGCGGGCTGCGGCAAGAGCCACGCCGGGGGCCGGCTGCCGGCGGCGATGAGGGAGCAGGCGATGGAGTCTGAGGAGGACGCGACCTGCTGCCGCATCTGTGCCTCCACCCAGTCCCGGTGCTCGAAAACCTGCATGAACAACGTCTCCATGGGGAATCGAGCAGTGGGAGTGGTCGGAGCTAGGGCTTGGTGGTCATGGAGGCGCGGCCGAGGTGAAATTTTTGAATCGGGGACGGGGGGGAGACGGCAGGAGAGAAGAGAAGAGGGGATTTTTTTTTGTGTGGAAAAGCGGTGGGATTTTGTGCGGTGTGAGATTGAATGGCCCAGATGCTTTGTGTAGGTGTCCGTTGTTGGGGGCAAAATAAACGGAAACTGTTTTTGGGCTCTCGAGCTTCGGTGCTCTCCCCAACTTTAAAAAAACTAAAATACATTTTTATAAGTTATCAAAAAATCTGAAAATAATTTTAAAGATTGTGATAAATCTCACAATCATGCAAAATCTCAATCCAAAATTCTTTTTATTTTGTGCTAGACAGAATTGACAAAATCTGATATATTTTGGAGATTTTAAAATATAGATCTACATTTTTATCATTATTATGTAGCTCAAAATAAAAAGTATTTCAAATTGATATTTTGCACGTTTGTGAAATATATCATTGACTATAAGTGAATTTATTTCAAAAAAAATTGAAACTTGAAAATATAATTTTTGATCTTTTTAAAAAACGAGATTACTAGTGCCCATGTGCAACAAATCTCTGTCGGCAAAATAATCCATCCAGAGCACTATGCAGTCTTTCTTTTGCGGGGAAGACAGTCATGCGGTTTTTCATTTTTTTGCCAAGTAATGGAGGTACTACAGTACTATGAAGTGATCGTGTTACACTCGGCCAAGACAAGAGGCGTTTATCTGAGTTACACACTGATGAGGCGTTTGACAGTTTGGTGCAACAACTAGCCCATACCGAGGTTTTCTCTAAAAAAAAATTGCCACATAAATACATCATGAGCTGCGATATTTTGATGACTATTAATTGTCTAAATAAAATCTCCCTGATTTCCAGACATCAACATCTTCAGCTCTATTGAGATGGACATACACCAAAACAAACCTACCGGGGAAATTCTGTCTCTCATCCCCACACAAGCACTTTAAAAAAAGGTAGAGCTCGTTTCTTAGGGAGATTGCCCATCAGGAGTAGGATCAACCGGGAGGCCATCCGGTGTCGGGTCAACGGGGAGGCCATCCGGCGTGGGGTCAACCGGGAGCCCATCGGCACTTCTGGAGCCAAGACTCGATGCTGGATAGGGATGCTTGATAACCATTTCAACGAAAGCCGGGCCGTCGGGTCCCTCGGCCGTGGAAGGAGCATCGGCTGGCCCCTCGGCAGCAGCAGGGGCGTCATCGGCCTGGAGTTTCACCGCGTAGGTGAATTGGGTTGTTGCCGCAACGGCAACCAGCAAAAGCATCGCAATCGCGAGACGTCGAGCCATTGTTTGTGACGGGTTACTTTTCAATATGTGACGAGCCGTAGGCGGGAACTAGAGCCAGCGGTGCGCATGTGGGGTTATATATAGTGGAGAAATGAGGAAATCACGTTGCAACGGATGGCCGCATATAGGTTGGTTTGTGACCACACGCATCGATTCTATTATTAGCGTTTTCAGTCTACACCATGCTATTGGATGTGGGACAAAGTAAAGGTCATGGTTACGTCCTCACGTTTTTTTCTTTGTTTTACATTTTGAACCGTTTTTATGCTTTATTTTATATTCTGTAAGCCTATACTACTATGTTCTTTATTTGTAGTGAGAAGGTTGCTACAAGACATGCTCGACCATTCTGAAGTTTGCATTGCTTACAAAATAATGCCGAAATAGGTTATTCCGTCAAAACATAAAATGTTTTTAAACTAAAACAACTTGCTGATGTGGCGAGGAAGGAGTAAAATAAAAGAAGAAAATACAAAAGAAGAGTAAAACAGATGTTATGGATAACCTATTTCGGCATTATTTTGTGCCTTTTAAACTGATTTACTAGTATACCATGTCCAAGTTATATGGTCGAGTACACATACATTATGGAACGGCTAGTACAAACTTAACACGATGACACATTACACTGTGAAAAAACAGGACAAAGTGCTCTCTTCGGACACGGGAAGATGTTGGGTTGAATGACTTGAATCTGGGAGTGGTCTTTTGTGGTCCTGAGATCGTCTTCTGCTACGTACACATACAGGTCGAACCTAGCATATACGGTTCTCTGGATCTATGCTTGCTTTTACTGCCGTTAACCACAAAACCCACCGACACCTAGACGCTGCTGCTGGAACAAAGCATCAAAGTTCAAATCTAGCTTCAACAAACATTGTTACATTCCAAAAAAATATAATGAGACCGTTGCTCGAAAATAAATAAATAACGAGACCCCGTTGAAACACACAAAATTTTAGGTCTCTGGCCCTGGTCCAAACTATACCACGTCAACTTTCAATTCTAAAAAATACATCAATGGAGTAAGAAAAGGCGACGAAGAAACTTCACTGCACGAGCACACGCACTGACCGACACAAAGACGCACACAAGCCACCGACACACCACCACCTCCCGTACAGATCTACCGCGAAGGAGGAAAAAGCCCCTCGGCTAGCCGGCTAGGCCAAGGCGGCGGCCATGGCCACGGCGACGGGCAAGGTTGCGAGCCACCGTAGACATGGGGCAGCGGGCGACGCGCTCTTCTTGGAGTTCTTCTTCTGGTCCGCAGGCGACGTGTCGTCGGCGGCGACGACCGGCCCGGGCGCGTCCGCCACATGCCGGTGACGAGTTTTCTTGGGAGCCTTGGGCGCGTCCGCGACAGGGGCGGGAGCCGGCGCCGGCGCAGGCGACTCCGCTGGCTCGAAGAGCTCCACCGGCTCGAGCACCGTGTCCAGGGCGTAGATGGCGATGGGGTCCTTGTCGTACACCGTGGACTTGAGCCGCGCGGCGTGGTCGGAGGCGTCCGTCTTGATGGTCACCTGCTCCCCCTCGTTCTGCACCGTGAAGTTGAAGTTGTTGGCCGACCCGTCGGTGGCGAGCGTGTTCATGACGCCGTTGTTGGACTTGAGGCTCCGCTGCGAGTAGTACACGGGCACGGCGTGGAAAAGGAGCAGCGACGCCTTGGCGTCGGCGGTCAGGTTCTTGTACCTGGGCATGAACGACCTGACGGCGTCGTCGCTGGGGCAGAACGCCGTCACGCCGCCGTCGCCGGCCGACTGGAACGTGGAGCGCGCGTCCGGGGATGCCGCCACCAGGGCCGCGAACGCCTTGCAGCCGCCCTTGGCCATCGCCGCCGTGATGTTCGGCGGGGCTGGCGGCGCAGCGGGCGCCTTCGCCGCCTCCTTTGTCCCGGCGGCCGAGACGGCGAGGGGGAGGAAGACGAGGAGGACGGCGGCGAGGTGGAGGCGGCGCATTGTGGCCACTGCGTTTGCGTGGGAGTGAGGGGAGTGGGCGCAGTGCAGTGATGAGGTGAGGGATAGTGTGGGTGAGGTGAGCTGGCTTTGTAAAGGGCCTGCCATTGGGGTTTACGGGCAATGTCAGGGATTGCCATCTCAGGTAAAACTTCGTGATTTGGTGGTTGCTTGTTTTACTCCTACCAGCAGTATATTTTGTTTATTTCATTCAGTTTCCTACAAATTTGATGTCGCCTCGTTTAACTGAATCCAGAGACAATGAATTTACAGAGGTCAAAATTAACATGAACCGATGGTGAACTCTCAAGTATCAGAACATTTTCACCGGTGCCCCCTAAATAGGCGCCGACAGGTGCGTCACACAGCCATATCAGGGGCGCCGGCACATCATCTTCATTGTTGTAGCATGAGCTGTAGCTCGGAGTGTAGTTTGATGGTGATCTGATTGGAGAGGTTGATCGATGTCGCACAAATCACGTATACCGCCATCCCCGTCACGCCGGCCATCACAAATATTGTGCAGGAGGAGTTGGCGAAGGTACCGACCCGACGCTTTAGGCGGCATCGACACTAGACATAACACTCGTGGTTGAAGGAGAGGTCGCCATCACTACTAGGAAAAGGCCTATAGCTGCCAGCGCTACTGCCGGTGCACCATATTTTGACCGCGCCGGTGGTAAATACTACCGGCGCACCATGTTTCGACTGTGTCGGTGATGACCCAATATCGTCGGCGCGGCAAAAATTTAGTGCGTCGGGGATAAAGTTAGATGTGGTCCGGGCCAGATCAAACCATGGAGCACCCCTTACCCCCGGCGCCCCGCCGGTCACAGATTTTCCTCTCCACCCCCCCCCCCTCCCCCAATGTCTTTTCCAGTTTTGAAACAAAGAAAAGAATATGATAGAAATTTACAAAAATTAAATCCTCTGAGATGCCCATGTATTATGCCATCTAGTTTTAACGAAAATTTAAAAACATGAATTTTGATATATTACGCAAAATAGCATCATGTTTCGGTAAAACGGGATTTCTGGTTGCATACAACCTCCGATGAAAAGCTTTTTTTATATCAAAATCTATCTACGCCAAACTTCTTATCTGAATTCAACCACCTATGGTCGCTTGGAGAAAAAAATGGATTCGCCAAATTCAAAATAGAAGCAAGACTTTTTTGAGCTTTTATATTTTGGTAAAAATATAAAAAATAACCCCCGGCACACCGCCGTATTAGGTGCACCGGCGGTAACCTAGACTATATATTCAAGCCGGCCCTCCTCCCTGATACGTCCATTTTGCATCACTATTTTATATCATAATTTGCTGTTATTCATTAATATATTTCATATTTGGGGATGATACTTATGTTATTTCATCTATTTTGCATGTTTCATGATTATTGGAGGATCGCGCACCGGAGTCAGGATTCTGCTGGAAAAAGCACCGTCAGAATGCAATATTTCGGAAGATCAACAGTTGACGGAAATTATATGAAAAATCCTATTTTTCCAGAAGACGAAGGAAGCCAGAAGGGGGAGCCGAGGAGGGCCGCCATGGGCCCACCTCATAGGCCGGCACGGGCCAGGCCTTGGCCGCGCCGCCTTGTGAGGAGGGGGCCCACAGCCCCCTCTGGCCTCCTCTCCTTCGCGTACATCTTCGTCCCGAAAACCTAAGCTCCAGAGGATAGTCGCGAAGAGTCACAGCCCGCCTCGCGGGGCGGAAAACACCAGAGAGAAAAGAGCTCTCCGGCAGGCTGAAATCTGCCGGGGAAATTCCCTCCCGGAGGGGGAAATCGACGCCATCGTCATCGTCATCAAGCTGGACATCATCTCCATCATCATCACCATCGTCTCCATCATCATCACCGCCATCTCCACCGCTGCACCTCGTCACCGTTGTAACAATTAGGGTTAGATCTTGATTGTTTGATAGGGGAAACTCTCCCGGTGTTGATTTCTACTTGTTATTGATGCTATTGAGTGAAACCATTGGACCAAGGTTTATGTTCAGATTGTTATTCACCATCATATCACCTCTGATCATGTTCCATATGATGTCTCGTGAGTAGTTCGTTTAGTTCTTGAGGACATGGGTGAAGTCTAAATGTTAGTAGTGAATTATGTTGGCTAGTATTTAATGTTATGATATTTAAGTTGTGGTGTTATTCTTCTAGTGGTGTCATGTGAACATCGACTACATGATACTTCACCATTTATGGGCCTAGGGGAATACATCTTGTATTCGTTTGCTAATTGCGGGGTTGCCGGAGTGACAGAAACCTAAACCCCCGTTGGTATATCGATGCGGGAGGGATAGCGAGGATCTCGCAGTTTAAGGTCGTGGTTAGATTTATCTTAATTACTTTCTTGTATTTGCGAATGCTTGCAAGGGGTATAATCACAAGTATGTATTAGTCCTAGAAAGGGCGGTGCATTAGCATAGGTTCACCCACACAACACTTATCAAAACAATGAAGATTAATCAGCTATATGAAGCGAAAGCACTAGACTAAATTCCCGTGTGTCCTCAAGAACGTTTGGTCATTATAAGTAAACAAACCGGCTTGTCCTTTGTGCTAAAAAGGATTGGGCCACTCGCTGCAATTATTTCTCTCGCACTTTATTTACTTGTACTTTATTCATCTGCTATACTAAAACCCCCTAAATACTTGTCTTTGAGCATTTACAGTGAATCCTTCATCGAAACTGCTTGTCAATACCTTCTGCTACTCGTTGGGTTCGACACTATTATTTATCGAAAGTACTGCGATACACCCCCTATACTTGTGGGTCATCAAGACTATTTTCTGGCGCCGTTGCCGGGGAGTAAAGCACTATTGGTAAGTGGAATTGGTAAGGGAAACCTTTACTGTACGTGTTGTTTTTATTTCCGCCTTGCTGCTATAATTCATTATGGAGGGATCTTCTCTTGAATTCCTCTTTGGAAAATCTACTATTACTGCAAAGGTAGTGGATGAGGCACCAGGTGAGAAAGAGGTTCCATACAAAATACCTATGAAAATTATTGAACGTGTTGTGGATAACCGCTATGAAGGGGATGGAACCGTCCATCCCGGTGATCATTTATCGTTTTTACATGAATTATGCGGGTTATTCAAATGTGCGAGTATTGCTATGGATGAAGTTAGGAAGAAACTATTCTCTATATCGTTGTCCGGTAAAGCAGCGCACTGGTATAAATTGTCTGAAGAATAGGGATTCTCTTGATTGGGAGGACATTGTGCCTTTATTTTATTCCAAATTCTATCCTCCAAGTGAAATTCACAAAGATCGGAACCGCATATATAATTTCTGGCCTCATGATGGAGAGAGTATTGCCCAAACATGGGGGAGATTGAAGTCTTTAATGCTCAAATGCCCCATTCATGAGCTTCCTGGTAATATTATTATTTATAATTTCTATGCAAGATTGTCTTTTCAAGATAAGACTTTGCTGGATACTTCTTGTTCTGGATCATTTACACGCAACAAAGAAGAGTTTAAAAGGGACCTTCTTGATCGGATCCAGGAGAATACTGAAGGATGGGAGAACGACAAAGATAGAGAGTCGGTATAAACTATGATTATAAATGCATTGAAGTTTTTATGGATACTGATGAATTTCGTAATATGAGTGCTACTTATGGTCTTGATTCTCAAGTCGTTGCAAACTTTTATAAAGCTTTTGCCTCTCACTTTGAATTGCCTAGGAAGAATTTTGATAAGTATCATGAACCATGTAAAGATAAAACTGATTCATCTATAAATAAATGTGCTATAATTGAAACTGTTGATCATATTCTTCCTGAAGCTTATATTGAAAAACTCCTTTCCCTGCTAAAATGAAGGAGTACTCTGTTATATCTAGTGCGGTTAATAAAAGTGCAAAGAAACCTATAGAACCTGAAGAACAAATAAAGGTTGAACTGCTGTTGCAATAATTAAAGATCTCGTGACTGAAAATGTAGAATATGGTCATATTATTTTCTGTGAAGATGCTTCTAACATTGTTTCGCATCCTAATAAGTCTAGGAAAGCCAGTGTTCCTATGCTCTCTGTTAGAATTGGTGATCATTGTTATTATGGTTTATGTGACATTGGTGCAAGTATTAGTGCCATTCCTTATGAGCTTTATATGGAGATCATGCATGAAATTGGTTCTTGTGAACTTGAAGATATTGATGTTGTTATTCGGCTAGCTAATAGAGAAACTATCTCTCCAATTGGTATTGTTCGAGATGTGGAAGTTCTATGTGGTAAGATTAAATATGCTGCTGACTTTTTGGTACTTGGTTCTGCTGCTAGTAAGTATTGTCCTATTATTTTTGGTAGACCTTTCCTAAATACTTGTGGAGCTGTTATAGATTACAAGAAGGAAAAAATTATGACTAAATTTGTTGGTGAATCTTATGAGTTTAATTTCTCTAAATTTGCCAAAACTCCTTATAAAGCTGATTTGCCTAATAATGATTTTAGAGTTGAACAAGTGTGCGTCTATTGCTCTTGCTCCTAATAATCCTTTGCAGCAACATTTAGAGGATAGTGAGAGTGAAGTCTTTAGGGAAGAAAGAAATGAGCTTGATGAAATTTTCCTTCGTCAACCTATTCTTAAACATGACTTGTCGGTTGAAGATTTAGGTACAACACCACCACCAAAGGAAGATCCTGTTTTTGATTTAAAACCATTGCCTGATAATCTTAAGTATGCTCATATTGATGATAAGAAAATATATCTTGTTATTATTAGTTCTAAGCTTTCAGATATTGAGGAAGAATGGTTATTGGAAATATTGAAGAAACACCGAGGAGCTATTGGCTACACTCTTGATGACTTGAAGGGGATTTCTCCCTCTATTTGCCAACATGCTATCAATATGGAAGATGATGCAAAACCTGTTGTTGAACATCAGCGCCGTCTAATTCTGAAGATGAAGGATGTGGTAAGGAATGAGGTATTAAAACTTCTTGAAGCTGGTATTATATATCCTATTGTTGATAGTAGATGGGTTAGTCCTGTGCATTGTGTTCCTAAGAAAGGAGGAATGACTGTTGTGCCTAATGATAATGATGAGCTCATCCCTCAAAGAGTAGTTGTAGGGTATAGAATGTGCATTGATTATCGAAAAGTTAATAAAGTTACTAAGAAAGATCATTACCCTTTACCTTTTATTGATCAAATGTTAGAAAGGTTGTCTAAAAATACTCATTTTTGCTTTCTTGATGGTTATTCTGGGTTTTCACAAATTGCTGTTAAAACTAAAGATCAATAGAAAACCACTTTCACTTGTCCCTATGGAACTTATGCTTATAGGTGTATGCCTTTTGGTTTATGTAATGCTCCTGCTACTTTTCAAAGATGCATGTCTGCTATTTTTCATGGCTTTTGTGAGAATATTGTAGAGGTATTCATGGACGATTTTTCTGTCTATGGGAATTCTTTTGATAACTGCTTGTGAAACCTTGATAAAGTATTGCAGAGATGTGAAGAAACTAACCTTGTTCTTAATTGGGAGAAGTGCCACTTTATGGTTAATGAAGGAATTGTATTGGGACATAAAATTTCTGAGAGAGGTATTGAAGTTGATAGAGCTAAAGTTGAAGCAATTGAGAAGATGCCCTATCCTAGGGATGTTAAAGGTATTCGTAGTGTTCTTGGTCATGATGGATTTTATAGGAGATTTATTAAAGACTTTTCTAAGATTTCAAAGCCTCTTACTAATCTTCTTCAAAAAGATGTACCTTTTGTTTTTGATGATGATTGTAAGGAAGCTTTTGAAACTCTAAAGAAAGTCTTAACAACTGCTCCTATAGTTGAACCTCCTGATTGGAATTTACCTTTTGAAATTATGTGTGATGCTAGTGATTTTGTTGTAGGTGCTGTTCTTGGACAGCGAGTAGATAAGAAATTAAATGTTATTCATTATGCTAGCAAAACTCTTGATGCTGCTCAAAGAAATTATGCTACAACTGAAAAATAATTATTAGTTGTAGTCTTGGCTTGTGACAAGTTTAGATCTTATATTGTTGATTCAAAAGTTACAATTCATACTGATCATGCTGCAATTAGATATCTTATGGAAAAGAAAGATGCTAAGCCAAGACTTATTAGATGGGTGCTTCTCTTGCAAGAATTTGATTTACATATTATAGATAGGAAAGGTGCTGATAATCCTGTTGCTGATAATTTTTCTAGATTGGAAAATATTGCTTATGATCCTGTTCCTGTTAATGATAGTTTTCCAAATGAACAATTGGTTGTAATAAAGGTGAACTCGCGAGATAGTCCTTGGTACGCTGATTATGCTAACTTTATTGTATCCAAGTACTTGCCTCCAACCTTTTCAGCTCAGCAAACGAGGAAATTTTTTATGACTTGAGGCATTATTTTTGGGATGACCCACATTTATATAAAGAAGGAGTGGATGGTACTCTGCGAAGATGTGTTCCCGAATATGAACAACAAGAGATATTGAGTAAGTGTCATGGTAGTGCTTATGGAGGACATCACGCCGGAGATAGAACCGCGCAAAAGGTTCTACAATCGGGCTTTTATTGGCCAACTCTCTTCAAAGATGCAAGAAAGTTTATTTTATCTTGTGATGAATGTCAAGGGGTTGGTAATATCTCCAGACGCAATGAAATGCCTATGAATTATACTCTTGTTATTGAACCATTTGATTGTTGGGGATTTGACTTCATGGGTCCTTTCCCTTCTTCAGAAGATACCACTCATATACTTGTCGCTGTTGATTATGTTACTAAATGGGTGGAAGCCATACCTACAAAAAGTGCTGATGGTGAGACCTCATTAAGAATGCTTTTAGATATTATCTTTCCTAGATTTGGAGTTCCTAGATACATTATGACTGATGGAGGTTCTCATTTTATTCATGGTGGTTTTAGAAAAACTCTTGCTAAATATGGTATTAATCATAGAATTGCTTCCGCTTATCATCCTCAAACTAGTGGGCAAGTAGAATTATCAAATAGAGAAATTAAATCTATCTTGCAAAAGACTGTTAATAAATCTAGAAAGAACTGGGCTATTAAATTGAAGGAAGCACTATGGGCTTATAGAACTGCTTATAAAAATCCCATGGGTATGTCACCGTATAAAATGGTTTATGGGAAAGTGATACGTCTCCGACGTATCGACAATTTCTTATGTTCCATGCCACATTATTGATGATATCTACATGTTTTATGCATACTTTATGTCATATTTATGCGTTTTCCGGAACTAACCTATTGACGAGATGCCGAAGGGCCAGTTCCTGTTTTCTGTTGTTTTTGGTTCCGAAATCCTAGTAAGGAAATATTCTCGGAATCGGACGAAATCAAGGCCCGAGCATCCTATTTTTCCACGAAGCTTCCAGAACACCCGGGAGTCGCCGGAGGGGGCCACTTGGCCCCCAGATGACAGGGCGGCGCGGCCTAGGGGGGGCGCGCCCCCCTAGTGTGTCACCGCCTCGTCGCCTCTCCGACTCCGCCTCTTCGCCTATAAAAAGGTCGCTGACCTAAAACTTCGATACGGAAAAGCCACGGTACGAGAAACCTTCCTGAGCCGCCGCCATCGCGAAGCCAAGATCTGGGGGTCAGGAGTCTCTGTTCCGGCACGCCGCCGGGACGGGGAAGTGCCCCCGGAAGGCTTCTCCATCGACACCACTGCCATCTCCATCAACGCCGCTTGTCTCCCATGAGGAGGGAGTAGTTCTCCATTGAGGCTCGGGGCTGTACCGGTAGCTATGTGGTTAATCTCTCTCCTATGTGCTTCAATACAATGATCTCATGAGCTGCCTTACATGATTGAGATTCATATGAGTTTTGTATCACTATTCATCTATGTGCTACTCTAGTGATGTTATTAAAGTAGTTTATTCCTCCTGCACGGTGTAATGGTGACAGGTGTGTGCATCGTGTAGTACTTGGCGTAGGCTATGATTGTGATCTCTTGTAGATTATGAAGTTAACTATTGCTATGATGGTGTTGATGTGATCTATTCCTCCTTTCGTAGTGTGAAGGTGACGAGTGTGCATGCTATGTTAGTACTTGGTTTGGTTATGTTGATCTGTCATGCACTCTAAGGTTATTTAAATATGAACATTGAATATTGTGGAGCTTGTTAACCCGGCATTGAGGGTTCGTGTAATCCTACACAGTTAGTGGTGTTCATCATCCAACAAGAGGGTGTAGAGTCTAGCATCTATCTATTTATTCTGTTATGTGATCAATGTTGAGAGTGTCCAATAGTGAAAGTATGATCCCTAGGCCTTGTTCCTAAATACTGCTACCGCTGCTTGTTTACTGTTTTACTGCATCTGTACTTCTTGCAATATTACCACCATCAACCACACGCCAGCAAGCACTTTTCTGGCACCGTTACTACTGCTCATATTTATTCATACCACTTGTATTTCACTATTCTCTTCGCCGAACTAGTGCACCTATTAGGTGTGTTGGGGACACAAGAGACTTCTTGCTTTGTGGTTGCAGGGTTGCATGAGAGGGATATCTTTGACCTCTTCCTCCCTGAGTTCGATAAACCTTGGGTGATCCACTTAAGGGAAACTTGCTGCTATTCTACAAACCTCTCGCTCTTGGAGGCCCAACACTGTCTACAAGAATAGAAGCTCCCGTAGACATCAAGCTATTTTCTAGGCGCCGTTGTCGGGGAGGAAAGGTAAAGGCTCTCATACTCCGGTCCCGGGTAAAGTACTTTTCCGTTGCCGTTGTGTGTGTGCTCGAAGCTATTTCCTTTAGATCCTGCAATTGCATCTTTTTGTTTCTTGTTTACACTAGTTAGGCATAATGGACAACAATGAGCTTCTTATTCTATTTCTCGATTTAAGACATGGATGGTTTGATGCGAAAATTGAAAAACCTATGGAACATATTAGTATGAACGCTTTGAACACCATTGTTGCTAATGATATGGAAAATTCTAAGCTTGGGGAAGCTGGCTTTGATGAGCATGATATTTTTAGTCCCCCAAGCATTGAGGAGAAAATTTACTTTGATGATACTTTACCTCCTATTTATGATGATTATAATGATAGTAGTCTTTTAGTACCGCCTATTATGGAGGATAAATTTGATTATGATTACAATATGCCTCCTATATTTGATGATGAAAATAATAATGATAGCTACTTTGTTGAATTTGCTCCCACTACAACTAATAAAATTGATTATGCTTATGTTGGGAGTAGTAATAATTTTATGCATGAGACTCATGATAAGAATGCTTTATGTGATAGTTATATTGTTGAGTTTGCTCATGATGCTACTGAAAGTTATTATGAGAGAGGAAAATATGGTTGTAGAAATTTTCATGTTACTAAAATGCCTCTCTATGTGCTGAAATTTTTGAAGCTACACTTGTTCTATCTTCCTATGCTTGTTACTTTGCTCCTCATGAACTTGTTTATTTACAAGATTCCTTTGCATAGGAAGCATGTTAGACTTAAATGTGTTTTGAATTTGCTTCTTGATGCTCTCTTTTGCTTCAACTACTATTTCTTGCGAGTGCATCATTAAAACTGCTGAGCCCATCTTAAGGGCTATAAAGAAAGAACTTCTTGGGAGATAACCCATGTGTTTATTTTGCTACAGTACCTCTATTTTATATTTTTGTCTTGGAAGTTGTTACTACTGTAGCAACCTCTCCTTATCTTAATTTTGTTGCATTGTTGTGCCAAGTAAAGTCTTTGATAGTAAAGTCAATACTAGATTTGAATTACTGCGCAGAAACAGATTTCTTGCTGTCACGAATTTCGATCTACCTCTCTGTAGGTAACTCAGAAAAATCCGCCAATTTACGTGCATGATCCTCAGATATGTACGCAACTTTCATTCAATTTGAGCATTTTCATCTGAGCAAGTCTGGTGCCTCTTTAAAATTCGTCTTTACGGATTGTTCTGTTTTGACAGATTCTGCCTTTTATTTCGCATTGCCTCTTTTGCTATGTTGGATGGATTACTTTGTTTCATTAATGTCCAGTAGCTTTGTGCAATGTCCAGAAGTGTTAAGAATGGTTGTGTCACCTCTGAACATGTGAATTTTTATTATGCACTAACCCTCTAATGAGTTTGTTTCGAGTTTGGTGTGAAGGAAGTTTTCAAGGGTCAAGAGAGGAGGATGATACAATATGATCAAGAAGAGTGAAAAGTCTAAGCTTGGGGATGCCCCCGTGGTTCATCCTCGCATATTTTAAGAAGACTCAAGCGTCTAAGCTTGGGGATGCCCAAGGCATCCCCTTCTTCATCGACAACTTATCGGGTTTCTTCTCTTGAAACTATATTTTTATTAGGTCACATCTTATGTACTTTACTTGGAGCGTCCGTGTGCTTTTATTTTTGTTTTGTTATTTTCATTCTCCGAATAAATACATGCTTGTGTGGGAGAGAGACACGCTCCGCTGGTTCATATGAACACATGTGTTCTTAGCTCATAATATTCATGGCGAAGGTTAAAACTGCTTCGTTAATTGTTATATGGTTGGAAACGAAAAATGCTACATGTATTAATTGGTAGAATGTCTTGAATAATGTGATACTTGGCAATTTTTGTGCTCATGTTTAAGCTCTTGCATCATATACTTTGCACCCATTAATGAAGAAACACCTAGAGCTTGCTAAATTTGGTTTGCATATTTGGTCTCTCTAAAGTCTAGATAATTTCTAGTATTGAGTTTGAACAACAAGGAAGACGGTGTAGAGTCTTATAATGTTTACAATATGTCTTTTATGTGAGTTTTGCTGCACCGGTTCATCCTTGTGTTTGTTTCAAATAACCTTGCTAGCCTAAACCTTGTATCGAGAGGGAATACTTCTCATGCATCCAAAATCCTTGAGCCAACCACTATGCCATTTGTGTCCACCATACCTACCTACTACATGGTATTTCTCCGCCATTCCAAAGTAAATTGCTTGAATGCTACCTTTAAATTTTCCATTCTTTACCTTTGCAATATATAGCTCATGGGACAAATAGCTTAAAAACTATTGTGGTATTGAATATGTACTTATGCACTTTATCTCTTATTAAGTTGCTTGTTGTGCGATAACCATGTTTTACGGGGACGCCATCAACTACTCTTTGTTGAATATCATGTGAGTTGCTATGCATGTCCGTCTTGTCCGAAGTAAGGGAGATCTACCACTTTAATGGTTAGAGCATGCATATTGTTAGAGAAGAACATTGGGCCGCTAACTAAAGCCATGAATCATGGTGGAAGTTTCGAGTTTTGGACATATATCCTCAATCTCATATGAGAACACTAATTGCTTGCTACATGCTTATGCATTAAAGAGGAGTCCATTATCCGTTGTCCATGTTGTCCCGGTATGGATGTCTAAGTTGAGAATAATCAAAAGCGAGAAATCCAAAATGCGAGCTTTCTCCTTAGACCTTTGTACAGGCGGCATGGAGGTACCCTTTGTGACACTTGGTTAAAACATGTGTATTGCGATGATCCCGGTAGTCCAAGCTAATTAGGACAAGGTGCGGGCACTATTAGTATACTATGCATGAGGCTTGCAACTTGTAAGATATAATTTACATGATACATATGCTTTATTACTACCGTTGACAAAATTGTTTCATGTTTTCAAAATAAAAGCTCTAGCACAAATATAGCAATCGATGCTTTCCTCTTTGAAGAGCCTTTCTTTTACTTTTATGTTGAGTCAGTTCACCTATTTCTCTCCACCTCAAGAAGCAAACACTTGTGTGAACTGTGCATTGATTCCTACATACTTGCATATTGCACTTGTTATATTACTCTATGTTGACAATATCCATGAGATATACATGTTACAAGTTGAAAGCGACCGCTGAAACTTAATCTTCCTTTGTGTTGCTTCAATACCTTTACTTTGAATTATTGCTTTATGAGTTAACTCTTATGCAAGACTTATTGATGCTTGTCTTGAAAGTACTATTCATGAAAAGTCTTTGCTTTATGATTCATTTGTTTACTCATGTCATTACCATTGTTTTGATTGCTGCATTCATTACATATGCTTACAATAGTATGATCAAGGTTATGATGGCATGTCACTCCAGAAATTATCTTTGTTATCGTTTACCTGCTCGGGACGAGCAGAACTAAGCTTGGGGATGCTGATACGTCTCCGACGTATCGATAATTTCTTATGTTCCATGCCACATTATTTATGATATCTACATGTTTTATGCAAAATTTATGTCATATTTATGCGTTTTTCGGAACTAACCTATTGACGAGATGCCGAATGGCCAGTTCCTGTTTTCTGCTGTTTTTGGTTCCAGAAATCCTAGTAAGGAAATATTCTCGGAATCGGACGAAATCAAGGCCCAACATCCTATTTTTCCACGAAGCTTCCAGAACACCCGAGAGTCGCCGGAGGGGGCCATCTGGGCCCCTGGATGACGAGGCGGCACGGCCTAGGGGGCGCCCCTAGTGTGTCACCGCCTCGTCGCCTCTCCGACTCCGCCTCTTCGCCTATAAAAAGGTCCCCGACCTAAAACCTCGATACGAAAAGCCACGGTACGAGAAACCTTCCGAGCCGCCGCCATCCCGAAGCCAAGATCCGGGGGACGGGAGTCTCTGTTCCGGCACGCCGCCGGGACGGGGAAGTGCCCCGGAAGGCTTCTCCATCGACACCACCGCCATCTCCATCAACGCCTGCTGTCTCCCATGAGGAGGGAGTAGTTCTCCATCGAGGCTCGGGGCTGTACCGGTAGCTATGTGGTTAATCTCTCTCCTATGTGCTTCAATACAATGATCTCATGAGCTGCCTTACATGATTGAGATTCATATGAGTTTTGTATCACTATTCATCTATGTGCTACTCTAGTGATGTTATTAAAGTAGTTTATTCCTCCTGCACGGTGTAATGGTGATAGTGTGTGCATCGTGTAGTACTTGGCGTAGGCTATGATTGTGATCTCTTGTAGATTATGAAGTTAACTATTGCTATGATGGTGTTGATGTGATCTATTCCTCCTTTCGCAGTGTGAAGGTGACAGTGTGCATGCTATGTTAGTACTTGGTTTGGTTATGTTGATTTGTCATGCACTCTAAGGTTATTTAAATATTAACATTGAATATTGTGGAGCTTGTTAACTCCGGCATTGAGGGTTCGTGTAATCCTACACAGTTAGTGGTGTTCATCATCCAACAAGAGGGTGTAGAGTCTAGCATCTATCTATTTATTCTGTTATGTGATCAATGTTGAGAGTGTCCACTAGTGAAAGTATGATCCCTAGGCCTTGTTCCTAAATAATGCTACCGCTGCTTGTTTACTTGTTTTACTGCATACCGTACTTCTCGCAATATTACCACCATCAACCACACGCCGGCAAGCACTTTTCTGGCACCGTTACTACTGCTCATATTTATTCATACCACTTGTATTTCACTATCTCTTCGCCGAACTAGTGCACCTATTAGGTGTGTTGGGGACACAAGAGACTTCTTGCTTTTATAGGATAACGTAGCATAGAAAACAAAAAATTTCCTACCGCGAACACGCAATCCAAGCCAAGATGCAATCTAGAAGATGGTAGCAACGAGGGGGTATCGAGTCTCACCCTTGAAGAGATTCCAAAGCCTACAAGATGAGGCTCTTGTTGCTTGCGGTAGACGTTCACTTGCCGCTTGCAAAGCGCGTAGAAGATCTTGATCACGATCGGTTCCGGCGCCACGAACGGGCAGCACCTCCGTACTCGGTCACACGTTCGGTTGTTGATGAAGACGACGTCCACCTCCCGTTCCAGCAGGCAGCGGAAGTAGTAGCTCCTCTTGAATCCGACGACACGACGGCGTGGTGTCGGTGGCGGTGGAGGACTCCGGCGGAGCTTCGCTAAAGCACGCGGGAGCTATGGAGGAGAGGGGGCGGCTAGGGTTTGGGAGGGGTGGCCGGCCACTCAAGGGGGCGGCCAGGTTGTGGTCTTGGGGTGGCCGGCCCCCTCCCTTGGCCCCTCATTATATAGGTGGATCCCCAAGAGTTGGTCTCCAAGTCTCCGAATAAGACCCGAACCAAATCCTTCCAAAAGAGGGGAAACCTAGCCAAGCTAGGACTCCCACCAAAGGTGGGAGTTCCACCTCCCATATGGGGGGTGGCCGGCCCCCTAAGGGGAGTCCACTTGGGACTCCTCCCCCACTAGGGTTGGCCGGCCATGGAGGTGGAGTCCCATGTGGACTCCACCTTCCTTGGTGGTTTCTTCCGGACTTTTCTAGAACCTTCTAGAACCTTCCATAGAACCTTACGCGACATAAAATGACATCCTATATATGAATCTTATTCTCCGGACCATTCCGGAACTCCTCGTGATGTCCGGGATCTCATCCGGGACTCCGAACAAATATTCGAACTCCATTCCATATTCAAATACTACCATTTCAACATCCAACTTTAAGTGTGTCACCCTACGGTTCGTGAACTATGCGGACATGGTTGAGTACTCACTCCGACCAATAACCAATAGCGGGATCTGGAGATCCATAATGGCTCCCACATATTCAACGATGACTTTAGTGATCGAATGAACCATTCACATACAATACCAATTCCTTTTTGTCTCGCGATATTTTACTTGTCCGAGGTTTGATCTTCGGTATCACTCTATACCTTGTTCAACCTCGTCTCCTGACAAGTACTCTTTACTCGTACCGTGGTATGTGGTCTCTTATGAACTTATTCATATGCTTGCAAGACATTTAGACGACATTCCACCGAGAGGGCCCAGAGTATATCTATCCGTCATCGGGATGGACAAATCCCACTGTTGATCCATATGCCTCAACTCATACTTTCCGGATACTTAATCCCACCTTTATAACCACCCATTTACGCAGTGGCGTTTGGTGTAATCAAAATACCTTTCCGGTATAAGTGATTTACATGATCTCATGGTCATAAGGACTAGGTAACTATGTATCGAAAGCTTATAGCAAATAACTTAATGACGAGATCTTATGCTACGCTTAATATGGGTGTATCCATTACATCATTCATACAATGATATAACCTTGTTATTAATAACATCCAATGTTCATGATTATGAAACTAATCATCCATTAATCAACAAGCTAGTTAAGAGGCATACTAGGGACTCTTTGTTGTTTACATATCACACATGTATCAATGTTTCGGTTAATACAATTATAGCATGGTATATAAACATTTATCATAAACATAAAGATATATAATAACCACTTTTATTATTGCCTCTTGGGCATATCTCCAACAGTCTCCCACTTGCACTAGAGTCAATAATCTAGATTACATTGTAAGGAACCTAACACCCATGGCATTCTGGTGTTGGTCATGCTTTGCCCTAGGGAGAGCTTTAGTCAACGGATCTGCTACATTCGGATCGGTGTGTACTTTGCAAATCTTTACTTCTCCATCTTCGATGTACTCGCGAATTGAGTGGTAACGCAGCTTGATATGCTTCGGCCTCTTGTGTGACCTTGGTTCTTGTGCATTGGCGATGGCACCCATGTTATCACGAGTATATGACTAGTGGGTCCAATGCACTAGGAACCACACCGAGCTCTACAATGAACCTCTTCATCCATACCGCTTCGATGAAGCCTCCGAAGCCGCTATGTACTCGATTCACGTTGAAGACTTCGCCACCGTGCACCGCTTCGAGCTTGCCCGACTTACTTGCAGCACCATTCAATATAAACACGTACCCGGATCGTGACTTAGAGTCATCGAGGCCAACTTGCATCGGTGTAACTTGTTACAACGAGCTCTTGGTCACCTCCATAACAAAGAAACATATCCTTAGTTCTTTTCAAGTACTTCAGGATATTCTTGACCGCTGTCCAGAGTGCTCCATTCCTGGATCACTTTGATATCTCGCTAGTCAAACTAACGGCATG
This sequence comes from Lolium rigidum, assembly GCF_022539505.1. NCBI lineage: Eukaryota > Viridiplantae > Streptophyta > Magnoliopsida > Poales > Poaceae > Lolium > Lolium rigidum. The sequence goes on from NC_061508.1 coordinate 121,548,979, forward strand.
CGCTATATCCGGTCTTGTACATAGCATGGCATACATAATAGAGCCTACTGCCGAAGCATAGGGGATCTGATTCATCCTTTATCTTTCTTCACGTCGTAGCCGGTCCTTGAGTCTTACTCAAGACCTTGCCGAGTAACATAGGTAAAAACCCTTTCTTACTTTCGTCCATTCTAAACTTCTTTAGAATCTTGTCCGGGTATGTACTCTGTGATAGCCCTATTAGGCGTCTTGATCTATCTCTATAAATCTTGATGCCTAATATATACGATGCTTCACCAAGGTCTTTCATTGAAAAACTGTTATTCAAATAACCTTTTACATTGCTTAATAGTTCTATATCATTCCCAATCAATAATATGTCATCTACATATAATATCGGGAATGCTACGAGCTCCCACTCACTTTCTTGTAAATACGAGGCCTCTCCATGACATCGTATAAACCCGAAGTCTTTGATCACCTTATCAAAGCGTCGGTTCCAACTTCTTGATGCTTGCTTCAGTCCATAGATTGAACGCTGAAGTTTGCATACTTTGTCAGCATTTTTAGGATCGACAAAACCTTTGGGTTGTACCATATACAACTCTTCCTCAATGTCTCCATTAAGGAACGCCGTTTTGACATCCATCTGCCAAATCTCATAATCGAAAAAATGCAGCTATTGCTAACAAAATCCTCACAGATTTTAGCTTCGCTACCGGTGAGAAAGTCTCATCGTAGTCAACACCTTGAATTTGTCGGAAACCCTTTGCGACAAGTCGAGCTTTATAGACGAGTAATATTACCATCAGCATCTGTTTTTCTCTTGAAGATCCATTTATTTTCGACAGCCTTGCGGATATCAGGTAATTCTACCAAAGTCCATACTTTGTTATCATACATGGATCCCATTTCGGATTTCATGGCTTCTTGCCATTTATTGGAATCTGAGCTCATCATCGCTTCTTCATACGTTGCAGGGTCCTCATCATTGTTATCTACAATCATGACATTTAGACAAGGATCATACCAATCAGGAGTGGCACGTTCCCTTGTCGATCTGCGAGGTTCAGTAGTTTCCTCGTTCGAAGTTTCATGATCATTATCATTAGCTTCCTCTCGTTGCCGGTGTAGGCGGTGCAGGTACAACTTCCGTGCATCGCGCTACTTCGATCAACGAGTATAGATTCATTAATCTCATCGAGTTCTACTTTTCTTCCAGTCACTTCTTTAGTGAGAAATTCTTTCTCAAGAAAGGTTCCGTTCTTAGCAACAAAGATTTTGCCTTCGGATCTGTGATAGAAAGTGTACCCTATAGTTTCCTTAGGGTATCCTATGAAGACGCATTTCTCCGCTTTGGGTTCTAGCTTGTCCGGTTGTAACTTTTTTACATAGGCTTCGCAACCCCAAACTTTAAGGAACGACAGACTTAGGTTTCTTATTAAACCATAATTCATACGGTGTCGTTTCTACGGATTTTGATGGTGCTCTATTTAAAGTGAATGCGGTTGTCTCTAATGCATAACTCCAAAATGATAACGGCAAATCGGTAAGAGACATCATAGAACGAACCATATCTAAGAGAGTTCGATTACGACGTTCGGACACACCGTTTCGTTGTGGTGTTCCCGACGGTGTCAATTGTGAAAGTATTCCGCATTTCTTTAAATGCATGCCAAACTCATAACTCAGATATTCACCTCCACGATCGGATCGTAGAAATTTGATCTTCTTGTTACGTTGATTTTCTACTTCACTTTGGAATTCCTTAAACTTCTCGAAAGTTTCGGATTTATGTTTCATGAAATAGATATACCCATATCTACTCGGATCATCTCGTGAAGGTTAGAACATAACGATAACCACCGCGCGATGCTACACTCATTGGTCCGCACACATCGGTATGTATGATTTCCAATAAGTCGGTAGCTCTCTCCATCATACCGAGAAAATGGAGTCTTAGTCATTTTTCCCATTAGACATGCTTCGCATCTATCAAGTGACTCAAAGTCAAGTGATTCAAGTAATCCATCAGTATGGAGTTTCTTCATGCGTTTCACTCCAATATGACCAAGACGACGAGTGCCACATATAAGTAGAATTATCATTCAATTTAATTCGCTTAGCATCAATGTTATGTATATGCGTATCACTACTATCGAGATCTAACAGAAATAAGCCATTCTTTTGTGGTGCTCGACCATAAAAGATATTATTCATAAAAATAGAACAACCATTATTCTCGGACTTGAATGAATAACCGTCTTGCATTAAACAAGATCCGGATATAATGTTCATGCTTAACGCAGTACATAATAACAATTATTTAGGCTTAAAACTAATCCCGAAGGTAGATGTAGAGGAAGTGTGCCGATCGCGATCACATTGACCTTGGATCCGTTTCCAACGCGCATCGTCACTTCATCCTTCGTAGTTGTCGTTTATTCTTTAGTTCCTGTTTCGAGTTACAAATATGAGCAACCGAACCAGTATCAAATACCCGAGTACTAGAACGAGAACCAGTGAGATAAACATCTATAACATGTATATCGGATATACCTTCTTTCTTCTTCTTGACAAGGCCGCTCTTCGGATCCGCTAAATACTTGGAGCAATTACGCTTCCAGGTGTCCCTTCTCCTTGCAGTAATAGCACTCAGCATCGGGCTTAGGGCCGTTCTTAGGTTTCATAGGAGGCGTGGCAGCTTTCTTGCCACCCTTCTTGAATTTTCCCTTAGACTTGCCCCTGTTTCTTGAAACTGGTGGTCTTGTTGACCATCAACACTTGGTGCTCTTTCTTGATCTCAATCTCAGCAGCTTTTAGCATGCCAAAGAGTTCGAGTAACTCCTTGTTCATGTTCGCATATTGTAGTTCATCACAAAGTTCTTGTAACTTGGTGGCAGGTGATTGAAGGACACGATTAATCCCCGATCTCGTTAGGAATCACTATTCCCAAGTCACCGAGTTTCTTCGCATGCCCGGTCATGGCGAGCATGTGCTCACTAATGGAGCTGCCTTCTTCCATCATACAGCTGAAGAAATGTTTCGATGCTTCATAGCATTCCACGGCCGCATGAGTCTCAAAAATAGCTTTCAGCTCATTCATCAACTCATGAGGATCGTGGTGCTCAAAACGTTTTTGAAGATCGGATTCCGGACCGCACTGGATGGCACACTGAACTTGAGAGTACCGAGTTTTCCGAGTCTCGTAAACAGCTTTTACTTCATCGGTTTCGGTTTACGCGGGAGGGTCACCTAGCGGTGCATCAAGCACATATTGCGGATTTCCGCCGGAGAGGAAGATCCTCACATGACGGAACCGGTCGGTGAAGTTGCTACCGTTGCTCTTAAGCTTTTCTTTCTCTAGGAACTGGTTAAAATTGATTGGGGACGCCATCTCTACAACATATATTTGCAATAGTTTAGACTAAGTTTATGACAAATTGAGTTCAAATTTTAATTCAACATAATTAAAAATCTAGGTGAACTCCCACTCAAAACAATATCCCTCGCATTGTCTTAGTGATCACACGAACCAAATCCACCGCACCTAAACCCGATCATCACGAGAAAAGGTGTGATTTCAATGGCGAACACTCAAAGCGTTCATCATATCAATCATATGATTCATGCTCTACCTTTCGGTATCATGTGTTCCGAGACCATGTATGTACATGCTAGGCTCGTCAAGGCCACCTTAGTATCCGCATGTGCAAAACTGTCTTGCACCCGTTGTATGTACTTATTGAATCTATCACACCCGATCATCACGAGATGCTTCGAAACGACAAGACTTGATAACGGTGCTACTAAGGATGAACACTTTATTATCTTGAGATTTTAGTGAGGGATCATCTTATAATGCTACCGTCGCGATCTAAGCAAAATAAGATGCATAAAAGGATTAACATCACATGCGGTTCATATGTGATATGATATGGCCCTTTTGTCTTTGCGCCTTTGATCTTCATCTCCAAAGCACGGACATGATCTCCATCATCTTCGGGCATGATCTCCATCATCGTCGGCGTAGCGTCAAGGTCAATGGCGCCGTCTTCATGATTGTCCTCCATGTAGCAACTATTACAACTACTTTGAAATACTACTCAACATGAAATTTAAAGACAACCATAAGGCTCCTGCCGGTTGCCACAATACAATAATGATCATCTCATACATATTCATCATCATATTATGGCCATATCACATCACCAAACCCTGCAAAAACAAGTTAGACGCTCTCTAATTTGGTTTGCATATTTTACGTGGTTTAGGGTTTTCGATATAGATCTAATCTACCTACGAACATGAACCACAACGTTGATACTAATGTTGTCAATAGAAGAGTAAATTGAATCTTTACTATAGTAGGAGAGACGGACACCCGCAAAGCCTCTTATGCAATACAAGTTGCATGTCGAACGAGGAACAAGTCTCATGAACGCGGTCATGTAAAGTTAGTCCGAGCCGCTTCATCCCACTATGCCATAAAGATGCAAAGTACTCAACTAAAGATAACAAGAGCATCAACGCCCAAAAAAACATTGTGTTCTACTCGTGCAACCATCTATGCATAGACACGGCTCTGATACCACTATAGGATAACGTAGCATAGAAAACAAAAATTTTCCTACCGCGAACACGCAATCCAAGCCAAGATGCAATCTAGAAGATGGTAGCAACGAGGGGGTATCGAGTCTCACCCTTGAAGAGATTCCAAAGCCTACAAGATGAGGCTCTTGTTGCTGCGGTAGACGTTCACTTGCCGCTTGCAAAAGCGCGTAGAAGATCTTGATCACGATCGGTTCGGCGCCACGAACGGGCAGCACCTCCGTACTCGGTCACACGTTCGGTTGTTGATGAAGACGACGTCCACCTCCCGTTCCGGCGGGCAGCATGAAGTAGTAGCTCCTCTTGAATCCGACAGCACGACGGCGTGGTGTCGGTGGCGGTGGAGGACTCCGGCGGAGCTTCGCTAAAGCACGCGGGAGCTATGGAGGAGAGGGGGCGGCTAGGGTTTGGGAGGGGGTGGCCGGCCACTCAAGGGGGGCGGCCAGGTTGTGGTCTTGGGGTGGCCGGCCCCCTCCCTTGGCCCCTCATTATATAGGTGGATCCCCAAGAGTTGGTCTCCAAGTCTTCGAATAAGACCCGAACCAAATCCTTCCAAAAAGAGGGGAAACCTAGCCAAGCTAGGACTCCCACCAAAGGTGGGAGTTCCACCTCCCATATGGGGGGGTGGCCGGCCCCCTAAGGCCTCGTTCGGTGACAGAGTTTTTACAAGTGTTTGGGCCGGTTTTGGAGTGTTTTTTTGGGGCCCGATCAAAACACCCGAAAACACCTCAAAACACGTTTGGGCTGTTCGGTAGGCCGGTTTTGGCTCTGTTTAGGCCCGACGAAACACGGCGAAACCCGTCGGGCTGGAGTGGAACTAAAACGCTTCACCCCCCTCGCGTTTTCTGGCGGCTGGCGACGAGGGCGACGAGAGGGCGACGCGGCGACGAGGCAGGAAGATGACGCCGCGCCGACGCTCCTGCCGCCGCCCCTCATCGTCAACCTTGATTCCTTTGTAAGAACGCACCTCATCACCTCCTCTCTCATGTACTACTCGCGCTTGGCTTGTCTGTGGCTAGGGTTCTTGATGTGAGATCCGTTCTTCCTGCCTCTATGTTAGATTCGGTTGATTTCTCCGTGAGATCCGGTTCCTCTATGTGATCCTGTTATAGGTACTATTCTTGACTTAGATTCGAGAGAAATTTGGATCAAAGAATCCAAAGGGAGTCCAATTCCTATTTTGCCCAATCGGATACACGGATGCTCCAATTGTGTCCAGTGTCCTTTTGCTATTCCGATCACAATAGCGAACAGGAAGGGTCACCCTTGAATGCGATCGACCCAAAGAGAAGAAACAAGCCTTCGGCAAAAATTCCTTGTACTCGCATATATCACTCGTATGTAGTGGGTGAAACAGACTTGCCGAATATGTTCCTTGTACCGCATATGTATGCTCGTATGATATGGTAGAACTACTTGTAGCTTAACTAAGTTAAGTTGAGCGGGACCTATCCGATCGTCAAAAGCCCGGTGATTTATGGTCTTGGGTGCTTCACCGTCGTTTAACTTTGAAGCTTTGAGATTTTGACAAGCACAACCTGATGAGACTCGATATTCCTCTTTCATGTAGATTTTTGGTTAATGGTTGCGGTTTTCGGGCTTAAAATAGAAACAATGGCTCTTGTCGTGTGTGCATGGTTATGCAAGTTATGAGTCCAAATCTGTTTGCACATTTTAAAAGACTCATCCGATTTACATTTTCGGTCCCCAGATTCCCAAAAAATAGTCTGTTCAAGATATCTCATGTCCCCAGACTATACTGTATTGATATCAAGTGCAAATGTATTTTCAGAAAGGTCCTGCCGCCGCCGACCTAGAGCTCCTGCTGCCGCCGCCGACCTAGAGCTCCTGCTGCCGCCCCTCCTCTCCGTCGAAGCTGGAGTCATTCCTGAGTACCATCCACCCCGCCGCCTCCTCTCCCTGTACTTCTTGATGCGCCTTCTTTTTGTATTGGATACAACTTTCATGATGAAGTCATTTTGCAGTATGATCATACATTTATCTTTACTCGAATAGACCGGATATATGCTAAATATAAAAATGATCTTTTCCGGACACTCCGGTAGGAGCAAGTTTCCTGAACTTGATCCCAAGGCTCAAGTCCACTATGAGTGAGTTTACGTAAACATTTTGGATAAACATGTAGCAGTGACATGGGTTGTTTTGCCCTAGGACAATAGCTAAAATTAGCCACAAACATTGGCATGGCTTATTTTGTTTCTTCAAATTTTATCATAGTAGCATTGGAGTGTGCAGAGTTATTTTTTCTTCAGACAAACTTGATCATATTAACATCGTTTGTGCATGGTAGTACTGATTGAAATCCCAATTGTATGTTCATACATGGAATCGAGAAACTAGCCATTGGATACAACATCACATGAGGTACTGATTCTCTTCTCGAGAAACAGTGGAATGTAGTTTTTAGGTCGTCTTTGTTGTGATATTAGAATCTGGATTCGTCGGCCACGTATTTCTTGCGGTATCATGTAAACGCTATATTGTAGGCAGAGGCATCGGTCGATATAATGTGAGCTCTCTGTCGAACTTTCTCCAAAGTTACTAGTAGCAGATTATTCCGTCCGTGAAATGTATTGCCGACTAGATGAAAATTCTGGAATTGCCAAGATATGCCTGGGACATTGTAACAAGATGTTCTTCTTCCTGTTCGTGTTATCTCAATGGTCAAAAGTCATCTATTTATTTGTATAGACGTGGTTAGATAAAGTTGCTTTCATTCCGTATAATTTTGGTTTTACTTTTTAGCATTAGGACACAATTAGTTGCTTTTATCTACATGCATCTACTCATGCACTTGGATCATCGGTTAATGCCTGCAAAGAGATATTCATCCACTGTTTGCTTGCTTCGTGCTTTTAATATACCTTCCTATCATGCAGTGTTATGAAAGAACCACCATAGTTTTCTCTCTTTTTCACTCTCAACTTGTTTATTGTTGAAGGGTACATATCGATGAGCACGGCTTAGAGAAAACTTATGTTCATGCTGCCCTTTTGCTCTGCTTGAAGTTGTCAGAGACCATGCCTGAAGATATTTACTGCTGGCCCTGAAATAATACTGGATAATTAATTGTGTAGCAAGTCTTTAGCTTCGGTGCCTGAAGATATTTGTTGTTGGAACTGAGCTGAAACCTTATTTATTTGCTAAGATCTAAGCTGAACCAATGATTGAAGATATTTGATGTTAAATCTTATTGAATTTGTATTTGAAACACTGTACCAATTATTGAATTTTTATCTATTCAATATAATTATTGAATTTCTATCTATTCTAGTGTGTTAAAAAAGATCATATTTTTATTTGTGATACAAGTTTAGTTTAAAGCTGTCAAAGAAGATTGTTTTTTGATCCATTTGTGTTGAACACACTTGAATACATTAGTTTGTAAAACCTGCGTTCCAAACAAGTGTTTTAGATGAAAAGGGTTTTGTAGTGTTTTAGGTAGTGTTTTGGGTGGTTGGTGTTTTCACCCAAAACACTCCTCAAAACACCCCTAAAAACTCAAAAAACCACTGGCACCGAATGAGGCCTAAGGGGGAGTCCACTTGGGACTCCTCCCCCACTAGGGTTGGCCGGCCATGGAGGTGGAGTCCCATGTGGACTCCACCTTCCTTGGTGGTTTCATCCGGACTTTTCTAGAACCTTCTAGAACCTTCCATAGAACCTTCCGCGACATAAAATGACATCCTATATATGAATCTTATTCTCCGGACCATTCCGGAACTCCTCGTGATGTCCGGGATCTCATCCGGGACTCCGAACAAATATTCGAACTCCATTCCATATTCAAATACTACCATTTCAACATCCAACTTTAAGTGTGTCACCCTACGGTTCGTGAACTATGCGGACATGGTTGAGTACTCACTCCGACCAATAACCAATAGCGGGATCCGGAGATCCATAATGGCTCCCACATATTCAACGATGACTTTAGTGATCGAATGAACCATTCACATACAATACCAATTCCTTTTGTCTCGCGATATTTTACTTGTCCGAGGTTTGATCTTCGGTATCACTCTATACCTTGTTCAACCTCGTCTCCTGACAAGTACTCTTTACTCGTACCGTGGTATGTGGTCTCTTATGAACTTATTCATACGCTTGCAAGACATTTAGACGACATTCCACCAAGAGGGCCCAGAGTATATCTATCCGTCATCGGGATGGACAAATCCCACTGTTGATCCATATGCCTCAACTCATACTTTCCGGATACTTAACCCCACCTTTATAACCACCCATTTACGCAGTGGCGTTTGGTGTAATCAAAATACCTTTCCAGGTATAAGTGATTTACATGATCTCATGGTCATAAGGACTAGGTAACTATGTATCGAAAGCTTATAGCAAATAACTTAATGACGAGATCTTATGCTACGCTTAATATGGGTGTATCCATTACATCATTCATACAATGATATAACCTTGTTATTAATAACATCCAATGTTCATGATTATGAAACTAATCATCCATTAATCAACAAGCTAGTTAAGAGGCATACTAGGGACTCTTTGTTGTTTACATATCACACATGTATCAATGTTTCGGTTAATACAATTATAGCATGGTATATAAACATTTATCATAAACATAAAGATATATAATAACCACTTTTATTATTGCCTCTTGGGCATATCTCCAACAGCTTTGTGGTTGCAGGGTTGCATGAGAGGGATATCTTTGACCTCTTCCTCCCTGAGTTCGATAAACCTTGGGTGATCCACTTAAGGGAAACTTGCTGCTGTTCTACAAACCTCTGCTCTTGGAGGCCCAACACTGTCTACAAGAATAGAAGCTCCCGTAGACATCAGAAAGCTTGCCATTTACCTTTAGAACTAGAGCACAAAGCTTATTGGGTTGTGAGAGAACTAAATAAAGATCCTAAACTTGCCGGTAAGAAAAGATTGCTACAATTGAGTTCTCTAGATGAATGGAGGAGTGAAGCTTATGAAAATGCTAAACTCTTTAAAGAGAAAGTTAAGAAATGGCATGATAGAAGGATTATCAAAAGAGAATTTAATGTTGGAGATAAAGTCCTATTGTATCGGTCTCGTCTCAGATTTTTTGCAGGGAAATTACTCTCAAAATGGGAAGGACCATATGTCATTGATGAGGTGTATCGATCGGGAGCAATTAAAATTAGCTCTACGCAAGGTAATGCCACACAAGTGGTGAATGGACAAAGACTCAAGCATTATATCTCTGGTGATTCTTATAATAAAGATGTTGATGTTATTCAAGTGGTAACTCCGGAGGCCTTCATCAAAGGCCAAGTTGACGGTCTGCGAGTTCGACTTTGAATAGGTAACAGTTCTGGTAAGAAAAAGTCCGCGTTTAACTTTCCGAACAATGTTTTTGCAACTTTTGGAAAATATGAAAAATTACGAGATCGAAACGGAGTGGAGGAGACGCACGAGGGTGTGCCCCCACAGGCCGGCGCGGGCCCCAGCCTGGCCACGCTGCCCTGTGAGGAGGGCCCCTCGTTGCTCCTCTCCGACTCTGGTTCGACCTGGTACTTTCCTTTTGTCGTGAAATTTTTTGCTATATAATCCCCCGGACCCCTGGAGGTCCGTATATCGTTTTCTCGTCGCGTTTTGTTTCGAGCTGTTTCTGCCAGGATCTGCGTCGGATCTAGAGCCACCATGTCTTCGTCGGGAACTCCGAAGGACAGCTTCCTTGAGGACGTCGTCAACCCGTACATGAGCGAGTTGAAGATGCACCCCAAGGAATTGCTGCTCATAGATGGAGAGTTGCAGATTGAAGATGTCCGGGGTCCTAAGGGAGAAGGAAGCTTGGAAGACAGGATGGAGAAGATGGAACAAGAGGTCTTTAACTACAAGAAGATGGCTGAGCGTGAAGTGGACATCTTCCACAAGATCGTGTCTGAACTTATTGATGAACACGAGAAGGAGACTGCAAAAGCTGTGGAGTGATATCCTCTCACTTCACGACACCACCAACAAACTCCAAGCTCAACTCTATGATGTTCAGAATCAAAACTGTGAGTATGAAAACAGGTTTAAACACATAAGCTATGCTGCTAGTTTCAGGATCCCTGAGACCAAGATCTCGTTTGTTGATGGAGAGTGATGTCTACGGGAGCTTCTATTCTTGTAGACAGTGTTGGGCCTCCAAGAGCAGAGGTTTGTAGAACAGCAGCAAGTTTCCCTTAAGTGGATCACCCAAGGTTTATCGAACTCGGGGAGGAAGAGGTCAAAGATATCCCTCTCATGCAACCCTGCAACCACAAAGCAAGAAGTATCTTGTGTCCCCAACACACCTAATAGGTGCACTAGTTCGGCGAAGAGATAGTGAAATACAGGTGGTATGAATAAATATAAGCGGTAGCAATGGCACCGGAAAAGTGCTTTCTGTCCGGGATCGGTGTGTGGTTGATGGTGGTAATATTGCAGAAGTATAGATGCAGTAAAACAAGTAAACAAACAGCGATAGCGATATTTAGGAACAAGGCCTAGGGATCATACTTTCACTAGTGGACACTCTCAACATTGATCACATAACAGAATAAATAGATAGATGCTAGACTCTACACCCTCTTGTTGGATGATGAACACCACTAGCGTGTAGGATTACACGAACCCTCAATGCCGGAGTTAACAAGCTCCACAATATTCAATGTTCAGTATTTAAATAACCTTAGAGTGCATGACGAGATCAACATAACCAAACCAAGTACTAACATAGCATGCACACTTGTCACCTTCACACTACGAAAGGAGGAATAGATCACATCAATACCATCATAGCAATAGTTAACTTCATAATCTACAAGAGATCACAATCATAGCCTACGCCAAGTACTACACGATGCACACACCTTGTCACCATTACACCGTGCAGGAGGAATAAACTACTTTAATAACATCACTAGAGTAGCACACGGATATATTGTGATACAAAACACATTGCAATCATAAAGAGATATAAATAAGCACTTCACTATGCCATTCATAACGGTGAATAAGTATTCTGTGAAATATAGCCTAAGAGACCCACACGGTGCACACACTTGTCACCTTTACACACGTGGGACAAGGAGTCTCCGGAGATCACATAAGTAAAATCCACTTGACTAGCACAATGACATCTAGATTACAAGCATCATCATATGAATCTCAATCATGTAAGGCAGCTCATGAGATTATTGTATTGAAGCACATAGGAGAGAGATTAACCACATAGCTACCGGTACAGCCCCGAGCCTCGATGGAGAACTACTCCCTCCTCATGGGAGACAGCAGCGTTGATTGATATGGCGGTGGTGTCGATGGAGAAGCCTTCCGGGGGCACTTCCCCGTCCCGGCGGCGTGCCGGAACGAGACTCCGTGTCCCCGGATCTTGGCTTCGCGATGGTGGCGGCTCTGGAAGGTTTTTTTTGGTTTCGTCGAACGTGTTAGGGTTTTCGCGACGGAGGCTTTAAGTAGGCGGAAGGGCGGAGTCGGAGGCCTGACAGGGGGGCCACACACTAGGGCGGCACGGGCCCCCCCTTGGCCGCGCCGCCTTGTCGTGTCGGCGCCTCGTGGCCCCACTTCGTCTCCCCTCCGGTCTTCTGGAAGCTTCGTGCAAAAATAGGAACCTGGGCGTTGATTTCGTCCAATTCCGAGAATATTTCCTTACTAGGATTTCTGAAACCAAAAACAACAGAAAACAGCAACTGGCTCTTCGGCATCTCGTTAATAGGTTAGTGCCGGAAAATGCATAAATACGACATATAATGTGTATAAAACATGTAGATATCATCAATAATGTGGCATGGAACATAAGAAATTATCGATACGTTGGAGACGTATCAGCATCCCTAAGCTTAGTTCCTGCTCGTCCCGAGCAGGTAAAACGATAACAAAGATAATTTCTGGAGTGACATGCCATCATAACCTTGATCATACTATTGTAAGCATATGTAATGAATGCAGCGATCAAAACAATGGTAATGACATGAGTAAACAAATGAATCATAAAGCAAAGACTTTTCATGAATAGTACTTAAAGACAAGCATCAATAAGTCTTGCATAAGAGTTAACTCATAAAGCAATAAATCAAAGTAAAGGTATTGAAGAAACACAAAGGAAGATTAAGTTTCAGCGGTTGCTTTCAACTTATAACATGTATATCTCATGGATAATTGTCAACATAGAGTAATATAACAAGTGCAATATGCAAGTATGTAGGAATCAATGCACAGTTCACACAAGTGTTTGCTTCTTGAGGTGGAGAGAAATAGGTGAACCGACTCAACATTAAAAGTAAAAGAAAGGTCCTTCAAAGAGGAAAGCATCGATTGCTATATTTGTGCTAGAGCTTTTATTTTGAAAACAAGAAACAATTTTGTCAACGGTAGTAATAAAGCATATGTATCATGTAAATTATATCTTACAAGTTGCAAGCCTTATGCATAGTATACTAATAGTGCCCGCACCTTGTCCTAATTAGCTTGGACTACCGGGATCATCGCAATACACATGTTTTAACCAAGTGTCACAAAGGGGTACTTCCATGCCGCCTGTACAAAGGTCTAAGGAGAAAGCTCGCATTTTGGATTTCTCGCTTTTGATTATTCTCAACTTAGACATCCATACCGGGACAACATGGACAACATATAATGGACTCCTCTTTGATGCATAAGCATGTAGCAATAATTAATGTTCTCATATGAGATTGAGGATATATGTCCAAAACTGAAACTTCCACCATGATTCATGGCTTTAGTTAGCGGCCCAATGTTCTTCTCTAACAATATGCATGCTCTAACCATTAAAGTGGTAGATCTCCCTTACTTCGGACAAGACGGACATGCATAGCAACTCACATGATATTCAACAAAGAGTAGTTGATGGCGTCCCCGTAAGACATGGTTATCGCACAACAAGCAACTTAATAAGAGATAAAGTGCATAAGTACATATTCAATACCACAATAGTTTTTAAGCTATTTGTCCCATGAGCTATATATTGCAAAGGTAAAGAATGGGAATTTTTAAAGGTAGCACTCAAGCAATTTACTTTGGAATGGCGGAGAAATACCATGTAGTAGGTAGGTATGGTGGACACAAATGGCACAGTGGTTGGCTCAAGGATTTTGGATGCATGAGAAGTATTCCCTCTCGATACAAGGCTTAGGCTAGCAAGGTTATTTGAAACAAACACAAAGATGAACCGGTGCAGCAAAAATCACATAAAAGACATATTGTAAACATTATAAGACTCTACACCGTCTTCCTTGTTGTTCAAACTCAATACTAGAAATTATCTAGACCTTAGAGAGACCAATTATGCAAACCAAATTTTAGCAAGCTCTATGTATTTCTTCATTAATGGGTGCAAAGTATATGATGCAAGAGCTTAAACATGAGCACAACAATTTCCAAGTATCACATTATCCAAGACATTTTACCAATTACTACATGTAGCATTTCCCGATTTCAACCATATAACAATTTAACGAAGAAGATTCAACCTTCGCCATGAACATTAAAAGCTAAGAACACATGTGTTCATATGAACCAGCGGAGCATGTCTCTCTCCCACACAAGCATGTATTTATTCAGAGAATGAAAATAATCAAAACAAAAATAAAAGCACACAGACGCTCCAAGTAAAGTACATAAGATGTGACCGAATAAAAATATAGTTTCAAGGGAGGAACCTGATAATGTTGTCGATGAAGAAGGGGATGCCTTGGGCATCCCCAAGCTTAGACGCTTGAGTCTTCTTAAATATGCAGGGGTGAACCACCGGGGCATCCCCAAGCTTAGAGATTTCACTCTTTTTGATCATAGTATATCATCCTCCTCTCTTGACCCTTGAAAACTTCCTCCACACCAAACTTAAAACAAACTCATTAGAGGGTTAGTGCATAATCAAAAATTCACATGTTCAGAGGTGACACAATCATTCTTAACACTTCTGAACATTGCTCAAAGCTACTGGAAGGTAATGGAACAAAGAAATCCACCCAACACAGCGAAAGAAGCAATGCGAAATAAAAGACAGAATCTGTCAAAACAGAACAGTCCGTAAAGACGAATTTTATTGATGCACCAGACTTACTCAGATGAAAATGCTCAAATTGAATGAAAGTTGCGTACATATCTGAGGATCACTCACGTAAATTGGCATAATTTTCTGAGTTACCTACAGAGAATTAGGCCCAGATTCGTGACAACAAGAAATCTGTTTCTACGCAGTAATCCAAATCTAGTATGAACCTTACTATCAAAGACTTTACTTGGCACAACAATGCAACAAAATTAAGATAAGGAGAGGTTGCTACGGTAGTAACAACTTCCAAGACACAAATACAAAATAAAAGTACTGTAGCAAAATAAACACATGGGTTATCTCCCAAGAAGTTCTTTCTTTATAGCCATTAAGATGGGCTCAGCGTTTTAATGATGCACTCGCAAGAAATAGTAGTTGAAGCAAAAGAGAGCATCAAGAGGCAAATTCAAAACAAATTTAAGTCTAACATGCTTCCTATGCATAGGAATCCTGTAAATAAACAAATTCATGAAGAGCAAAGTGACAAGCATAGGAAGATAAAACAAGTGTAGCTTCAAAAATTTCAGCACGTAGAGAGGCATTTTAGTAACATGAAAATTTCTACAACCATATTTTACTCTCTCATAATAACTTTCAGTAGCATCATGAGCAAACTCAACAATATAACTATCACATAAAGCATTCTTATCATGAGTCTCATGCATAAAATTATTACTCTCCACATAGGCATAATCAATTTTATTAGTAATAGTGGGAGCAAATTCAACAAAGTAGCTATCATCAAATATAGGAGGCATATTGTAATCATAATCAAATTTATCCTCCATAACAGGTGGCACCAAAAGGCTACTATCATTATAATCATCATAAATGGGAGGCAAAGTATCATCAAAGTAAATTTTCTCCTCAATGCTTGGGGGACTAAAAATATTATGCTCATCAAAGCCAGCTTCCCCAAGCTTAGAATTTTCCATATCATTAGCAACAATGGTGTTCAAAGCGTTCATACTAATATGTTCCATAGGTTTTTTAATTTTCGCATCAAACCATCCATGTCTTAAATCAGGAAATAGAATAAGAAGCTCATTGTTGTCCATTATGCCTAACTAGTGTAAACAAGAAACAAAAAGATGCAATTGCAGGATCTAAAGGAAATAGCTTCGAACACTCACACAATGGCGCCAGAAAAGTACTCTTACCTGGGACCGGAGTATGAGTGCCTTTTACCTTTCCTCCCCGGCAACGGCGCCAGAAAATAGCTTGATGTCTACGGGAGCTTCTATTCTTGTAGACAGTGTTGGGCCTCCAAGAGCAGAGGTTTGTAGAACAGCTGACAAGTTTCCCTTAAGTGGATCACCCAAGGTTTATCGAACTCGAGGAGGAAGAGGTCAAAGATATCCCTCTCATGCAACCCCTGCAACCACAAAGCAAGAAGTTTCTTGTGTCCCCAACACACCTAATAGGTGCACTAGTTCGGCGAAGAGATAGTGAAATACGAGTGGTATGAATAAATATAAGCGAGTAGCAATGGCACTGAGAAAAGTGCTTTGCTGTCCAGGATCGGTGTGTGGTTGATGGTGGTAATATTGCAGGAAGTATAGATGCAGTAAAACAAGAAACAAACAGCGATAGCGATATTTAGGAACAAGGCCTAGGGATCATACTTTCACTAGTGGACACTCTCAACATTGATCACATAACAGAATAAATAGATAGATGCTAGACTCTACACCCTCTTGTTGGATGATGAACACCACTAACCGTGTAGGATTACACGAACCCTCAATGCCTGGAGTTAACAAGCTCCACAATATTCAATGTTCATATTTAAATAACCTTAGAGTGCATGACGGATCAACATAACCAAACCAAGTACTAACATAGCATGCACACTCGTCACCTTCACACTACCAAAGGAGGAATAGATCACATCAATACCATCATAGCAATAGTTAACTTCATAATCTAAAAGAGATCACAATCATAGCCTACGCCAAGTACTACACGATGCACACACTTTCACCATTACACCATGCAGGAGGAATAAACTACTTTAATAACATCACTAGAGTAGCGCACAGATATATTGTGATACAAAACACATTGCAATCATAAAGAGATATAAATAAGCACTTCACTATGCCATTCATAACGGTGAATAAGTATTCTGTGAAATATAGCCTAAGAGACCCACACGGTGCACACACTCGTCACCTTTACACACGTGGGACAAGGAGTCTCCGGAGATCACATAAGTAAAATCCACTTGACTAGCACAATGACATCTAGATTACAAGCATCATCATATGAATCTCAATCATGTAAGGCAGCTCATGAGATTATTGTATTGAAGCACATAGGAGAGAGATTAAGCACATAGCTACCGGTACAGCCCCGAGCCTCGATGGAGAACTACTCCCTCCTCATGGGAGATAGCAGCGTTGATGGAGATGGTGGTGGTGTCGATGGAGAAGCCTTCCGGGGGAACTTCCCCGTCCCGGCGGCGTGCCGGAACAGAGACTCCTGTCCCCCAGATCTTGGCTTCGCGATGGCGCGGCTCTGGAAGGTTTTTTTTGGTTTCGTCGAACGTGTTAGGGTTTTCGCGACGGAGGCTTTAAGTAGGCGGAAGGGCGGTGTCGGAGGCCTGATAGGGGGGCCACACACTAGGGCAGCGCGGCCCCCCCTTGGCTGCACCGCCTTACTGTGTCGGCGCCTCGTGGCCCCACTTCGTCTCCCCTCCGGTCTTCTGGAAGCTTCGTGCAAAAATAGGAACCTGGGCGTTGATTTCGTCCAATTCCGAGAATATTTCCTTACTAGGATTTCTGAAACCAAAAACAACAGAAAACAAGAATCGGCTCTTCGGCATCTCGTTAATAGGTTAGTGCTCGGAAAATGCATAAATACGACATATAATGTGTATAAAACATGTAGATATCATCAATAATGTGGCATGGAACATAAGAAATTATCGATACGTCGGAGACGTATCAGCATCCCCAAGCTTAGTTCCTGCTCGTCCCGAGCGGGTAAACGATAACAAAGATAATTTCCGGAGTGACATGCCATCATAACCTTGATCATACTATTGTAAGCATATGTAATGAATGCAGCGATCAAAACAATGGTAATGACATGAGTAAACAAATGAATCATAAAGCAAAGACTTTTCATGAATAGTACTTAAAGACAAGCATCAATAAGTCTTGCATAAGAGTTAACTCATAAAGCAATAAATCAAAGTAAAGGTATTGAAGCAACACAAAGGAAGATTAAGTTTCAGCGGTTGCTTTCAACTTATAACATGTATATCTCATGGATAATTGTCAACATAGAGTAATATAACAAGTGCAATATGCAAGTATGTAGGAATCAATGCACGGTTCACACAAGTGTTTGCTTCTTGAGGTGGAGAGAAATAGGCGAACCGACTCAACATTAAAAGTAAAAGAAAGGTCCTTCAAAGAGGAAAGCATCGATTGCTATATTTGTGCTAGAGCTTTTATTTTGAAAACAAGAAACAATTTTGTCAACGGTAGTAATAAAGCATATGTATCATGTAAATTATATCTTACAAGTTGCAAGCCTTATGCATAGTATACTAATAGTGCCCGCACCTTGTCCTAATTAGCTTGGACTACCGGGATCATCGCAATACACATGTTTTAACCAAGTGTCACAAAGGGGTACTTCCATGCCGCATGTACAAAGGTCTAAGGAGAAAGCTCGCATTTTGGATTTCTCGCTTTTGATTATTCTCAACTTAGACATCCATACCGGGACAACATGGACAACAGATAATGGACTCCTCTTTGATGCATAAGCATGTAGCAATAATTAATGTTCTCATTTGAGATTGAGGATATATGTCCAAAACTGAAACTTCCACCATGATTCATGGCTTTAGTTAGCGGCCCAATGTTCTTCTCTAACAATATGCATGCTCTAACCATTAAAGTGGTAGATCTCCCTTACTTCAGCCAAGGGGGGGCCGCGCCGCCTTACTGTGTCGGCGCCCCGTGGCCCCACTTCGTCTCCCCTCCGGTCTTCTGGAAGCTTCGTGCAAAAATAGGAACCTGGACGTTGATTTCGTCCAATTCCGAGAATATTTCCTTACTAGGATTTCGAAACCAAAAACGAGCAGAAAACAAGAATCGGCTCTTCGGCATCTCGTTAATAGGTTAGTGCCGGAAAATGCATAAATACGACATATAATGTGTATAAAACATGTAGATATCATCAATAATGTGGCATGGAACATAAGAAATTATCGATACGTCGGAGACGTATCAGAGAGCCTCTTCCTTGGAAGTCTGATGATGGGAAGAATTCACCGCCGAAGGAGTAATTCATCATCGGTATTGGCACCCCCTTGGTTTGTTCCAAGCTTGGGGGAGCGCCGCGGTATCACATCATCACTACCTTTTACCTTTTTACTATCAAGTAGTGTCATATCATGAGTAGGGAAGTTATCATATAAGATGTGTTGCGGTATGGAAGTATCTCTCTTTTAGTTGGTTATCTATGTATCCCTTGGTGTGAGTTATCGTTATGGAATATTAATGAGAAGTTTTATCATTTACATATTGCACATCTTATTTTAGTTTGCAATCTCTATTATATGATTAATCTTGTTGTTAGTATTGGTATCACTTTGGGAGCATTGAGTAAATCTATTTGGTTTTGGCAAACTTAGCATTGGTCAATAGCAACAACACCTTGAGTTTAAGTAGAAAAGAGGAAATACATGTAGATATGTTATTATCTTTCTTGTTAGTTCCTAGCTTAGTATTCTGAAGTTAAATTTGTTTGTGCTTGCAAGGAAGATGCATGATTGTTTCTATCACATGTATATTTGTTTGTCTCCCTCAACTCTTATGCTTGCTAATTAACCTTGCTAGCCAAAGACCTGTACCGAAAGGGAATACTTCTCGTGCATCCAAACCCTTAAACGAAATCTATGCCACCAGTGTCCACTATAACTACCTATTATGTGGTATTTCCCTACCATTCCAAGTAAATACTTCATGTGCTACCTTTAAACAATTCAAAAATTATTACCTCTTATTTGTGTTAATGTTTTATAGCTCATGAGGAAGTATGTGGTGTTTTATCTTTCAGTCTTGTTAGGCAGCTTCCACTAATGGACTAGTGGCTTCATCCACTTATCCTATAATTTTGCAAAAAGAGCTGGCAACGGGGTTCCCAGCCCCAATTAATCAACTTTCATTAATAATTCTCTTCACATGTTTTGCCCTGATTCATCAGTAAGCAACTTAATTTTGCAATAGACACTCCTCCATGGTATGTGAAATGTTGGAAGGTTACCCGAGGATTCGGTTAGCCATGGCTTGAGAAAGCAAAGGTTGGGAGGAGTGTCATCCTTAAATAAACTAAAGTACATGTGTAAACAAAAGAGAAGAGGGATGATCTACCTTGCTGATAGAGATAACGTCCTTCATGGGAGCCGCTCTTTGGAGGTCTGTTTGGCAAGGGGGTTAGAGTACCCACTACCATTCGTTGACAACAACAAACACCCCTCAATACTTTACTTTTATGCTCTCTATATGATTTCAAAACTCAAAAAGCTCTAGCACATGATTTAATCCCCTGTCCTCTCGCGAAGGGCCTGTCTTTTACTTTATGTTGAGTCAGTAAACCTATTTCCCTCCATCTTAAGCAAGCAATTGAGTTGTTGTGATCAAACCATTTATATTGTGATCTATTTCATCATGTCTTTTATTCTTCCTTGTTTAGTACAAGTTTTATCCGAATGAATATAGCTTTGAAAGTTATCAATGATTATGAGGAGATTACTATGATTGAGTATGCAAGTTTATTATTAAGCTTTAATATGAGAGCGCTGCTCAATAGATAAGTATAATCTGTTAACTGTTCTCTGACCAAGAACGAAGTTTGCCATTACCAATTATGATTTCTTATGCACCCTTATTTGGGATCTCCTTTTACTTGTTTCAAGTTGAATTATATGAGGAAGTTGTCTACTAGAATGTCTTGTGTGAATTGATATGATGCTTCTTGTCCGTATTTTATTTATCGACTCTTCACTTCATAAACATGTGGTCATGTTTACCGAGTTCAATTTCGCTTAGGGACAAGCGAAGTCTAAGCTTGGGGGGAGTTGATACGTCCATTTTGCATCACTATTTTATATCATAATTTGCTGTTATTCATTGATATATTTCATATTTGGGGATGATACTTATGTTATTTCATCTATTTTGCATGTTTCATGATTATTGGAGGATCGCGCACCGGAGTCGGGATTCTAGCTGGAAAAGCACCATCAGAATGCAATATTTCGGAAGATCAACAGTTGACGGAAATTATATGAAAAATCCTATTTTTCCAGAAGACGAAGGGAGCCAGAAGGGGGAGCCGAGGAGGGCCGCCATGGGCCCACCTCATAGGCCGGGGCGGGCCAGGCCTTGGCCGCGCCGCCTTGTGAGGAGGGGGCCCACAGCCCCCTCTGGCCTCCTCTCCTTCGCGTACATCTTCGTCCCGAAAACCTAAGCTCCAGAGGATAGTCGCGAAGAGTCACAGCCGCCTCGCGGGGCGGAAAACACCAGAGAGAAAAGAGCTCTCCGGCAGGCTGAAATCTGCCGGGGAAATTCCCTCCCGGAGGGGGAAATCGACGCCATCGTCATCATCATCGAGCTGGACATCATCTCCATCATCATCATCACCATCGTCTCCATCATCATCACCGCCATCTCCACCGCTGCACCTCGTCACCGCTGTAACAATTAGGGTTAGATCTTGATTGTTTGATAGGGGAAATTCTCCCGGTGTTGATTTCTACTTGTTATTGATGCTATTGAGTGAAACCATTGGACCAAGGTTTATGTTCAGATTGTTATTCACCATCATATCACCTCTGATCATGTTCCATATGATGTCTCGTGAGTAGTTCGTTTAGTTCTTGAGGACATGGGTGAAGTCTAAATGTTAGTAGTGAATTATGTTGGCTAGTATTCAATGTTATGATATTTAAGTTGTGGTGTTATTCTTCTAGTGGTGTCATGTGAACGTCGACTACATGATACTTCACCATTTATGGGCCTAGGGGAATACATCTTGTATTCGTTTGCTAATTGCGGGGTTGTCGGAGTGACAAAAACCTAAACCCCGTTGGTATATCGATGCAGGAGGGATAGCAGGATCTCGCAGTTTAAGGTCGTGGTTAGATTTATCTTAATTACTTTATTGTATTTGCGGATGCTTGCAAGGGGTATAATCACAAGTATGTATTAGTCCTAGGAAGGGCGGTGCATTAGCATAGGTTCACCCACACAACACTTATCAAAACAATGAAGATTAATCAGCTATATGAAGCGAAAGCACTAGACTAAATTCCCGTGTGTCCTCAAGAACGTTTGGTCATTATAAGTAAACAAACCGGCTTGTCCTTTGTGCTAAAAAGGATTGGGCCACTCGCTGCAATTATTTCTCTCGCACTTTATTTAGTTGTACTTTATTCATCTGCTATACTAAAACCCCCTGAATTCTTGTCTGTGAGCATTTACAGTGAATCCTTCATCGAAACTGCTTGTCAACACCTTCTGCTCCTCGTTGGGTTCGACACTCTTATTTATCGAAAGTACTGCGATACACCCCCTATACTTGTGGGTCATCACTCCCTCTTCTCCTTCCTTACTTCTCCCCCTTCTCCTCTTTCCCTCCTCCTCTTCTCCTTGCAATCCTCACCGACGGCCTCCTCCTCCTCCTCCTACTCCGGTGACCTCCTCCTCCTCCGGTGACCTCCTCTACCTCGAGCCTCCACCTCTGGCCTTCTCCTTCTCCTCCTCCTCCTCCTCCTCCACCACCTCCAGCTCCGGCCTTCTTCTCCTTCTCCTCCTCCTCCTCTGAACCCACCACCTTCGGCCTCATCCTCCTTCTTCTCCTCCTCCTCCTCCTCCTCCTCCTCCTCCTCTTAAACCACCACCACCTCCTCCTAAACCACCACCTCCGCCCTCATCCTCATCCTCATCCTCCTCCTCCTACACCGGCGCGACAACGACAACAAGGCGGCGTACGACCACCGTTTTCAAGGACGAACCCGAGATAGATGAACCCGAGCTAGATCTAGATCTGGATCGGCCTTTTTTGAATTTTGAAAAAACATACCACCGGCGCACTAGGCCTGGTGCGCCAGGGATAATTCGTGTTACTGCTGGCGTACCAGCTGGTGCACCGGCGGTAACTCATTACCACTAGTGTGTTCCCACCAGCGGCCTCTGGTGCGCCGACAGTAGCCTTTTTTGGTGCGCCGACAATAAGGCTTTTCCTAGTAGTGCATGTGAGGCGGCAAGTGAAGACAACGAAGAGCGAAATGGATCTAGGTTATGGAGTTGTGGGCTCTCACACCATGCAGGAGATTGATATAGAGGGGCATTGCACATCACACACATGAATCGTGGGTTGGCTCTTGTATTTATAGTAGGTTTACAAGGTACATACGGTAGACAAATCTTTACTATTATATTTCAGTTGGTCGTACGTCATACAACGCGTTTGGTGAAGGAGATTCGAATGATCCGAACCGTTTAAGTTAAAAATACCGGTTGAGAACACGCCACACAAGGGGAAGAATTCCCCAACCTCCTCACGTCGACCACCTCCCGTGGAACCCTAAGCACAGCCGCCACCCCTCCCGTCTCTCTCCGCCCCCCAGCAGCCCTCCCGACGCCACTCCTCCCAGCACGCCGCCGCCTCCTGCCACCTCCTCTAGGGTCTTCCCCATCACATCTCCTCCCCAAACCCGGTGCTTCCTTCTCATTCCCGTCCTCTGCATCGAGATCCAAGGAGATCACCACCAGTCGTACATCTCTCTCTGGATGCCGGACGAAATCGAGATGGAATGGAGTCCGCCTAGCCTTCTCCCTCCACGTCGCCTCTTTTTCTGGCAGCTGGAGGTCGCGAAGTGCCTCCTGAGTGAGGACATGTCCGTGATCGGCAAGGGCCCCTACACCGTGCTCAACATTCTGAACCGCCATCGCCAATCTCCTCGGTACGGAGGTACAAATCCCATGCGCCCACTCTGATGGTTTGATATTTGGCGACTGCTTGATTAATACTCTGCATTCGCACATTACAATTGGTGAATTTTGTGTTTTAAAATAGATCGTGGCTTCTCATGATTGTCTACAAGAGACTGCTGATAATTACTGGCATAGTACATATGTTTATGTCTTTCATGCACATGAATATAAGGCATGCACATGGCCTGCCTCACGCTCCAGCACCAGTATGTGGGCAACCATTATGAGGTGTGTGTCTTCATCCGAGGCCCTCTTGGCCATGTTCAGCGGCAACCAGGGCTCCAGCGCCCCCCGTCCAAGCAGCTATGCCGCCTCCACCTCATGACCAAGAAGGGCGCAGTGTTGTTGAAGAGCATCTTGTAACCTTCCTTGCTTTCATCGTGTAAATCATATCTTAGCTACAAATTACACCATGATTATGAACTAGCCTACTACAGTAGATTAAAAAGTGTTGCTCCTGCAGATGGAAGTTGATTAAATTTTTATCAGATAATTTATATCTATCAAACTTTCTTCAGTATTAGCAGCGGTAAAAATATATCCATAATGGTCTCCAGTAACTCAATTCATTTCTTAGTGCAAGTAATGCAGTGCAGTTTTTTAACCAAGCCTTCGTGGAAATATTGTCAGTGTGGGTTTGATAAACTACCTCTACAAGCTAGAGTTGATATTAGAGTTGTTCAGTGATATATCAAGATCATTCATGTCCGCAAATTGTCATGTGGGTTTGATAAAATGCCTCTACAAGATAGAGTTGACATTAGAATTGTTCAGTAATATATCCTCCATGACACTGAATCAAGATCATCATTATAATTCCACGGTTCTGCAATGAAGGTGTGTATATCTTTCTGAACGTTGCTGCATTTTGAAAATCATTATATATATTGTACGATCTTCGGTCAGTGAAGAATACTATTTTCATGTATTTATGTAGTTTTATTTATCATGCAAGAGGGTGTACATATCATTTAATCTATAGTTTTGACATCATATAATTACATGATCTTCATCCTAATTGAGCTTGTCTGGTTATTAACCGGATCATCCTGTACAAATCTTTGACTAATGTAGTTTATCACTTCCATTAAGATTTGTAACTCGACTTTTCCCATTAACTTTGTGCAGATATATCTTCTGTTAAAGAGGTTTGGAGACACACTGGCCTCAGGTCGCTTCCGCACGGGGCGACTCGGGGAAACCCTAGCCGCCGCCGGCGGGCTCCCCTGTTTTGAGCCACCTCTTGCTGCCAAAGGCTCTGGGGGCGAGCTGCCGTGGAGGCGTGGAGGAGGTTGTCGTGCTGGCCTGGTCGGAGGCGCTTGTCGCCGGGTCGGCCGGCGAGGCGTCGGGTTGAGCTGGGCGCTGGGGCGGTGACCCCGGGATTTCACGGCGGCGGAGGCGGCTGTCGTGGCTGCGCGAGCAACACGATGGTCATATCTGGGTGCTTCCGGCCTGCAGCCCGACGGCTCTCGGCTCCGTGCCCGCCATGATTATAGTGCAAAAGATGAAGATGCTAATGATCACAAGGCTAACATATTATTTTAGAAGCTGGCCATGAACTTGTACTAGAAATTGCCACATATATTTTGATAACCATCTGCTTCTTTGGCTCTTGGGGTCCTATGTTAACTTTCTTATATATTCTTATAGTTTATCTCGTAGATCATGTCCAAACCTAATGGGTGATATTCGAGATGTGTTGTGCATATCATGTACGTTTTACTAACAAAATTCTGAAAGTAAAAAAGGTCTTAATTAAAAAATCAATTTCTTGAATATTTTTTCCTATTTTAAATAAAAGGTTGTTATTTTTTGAAGGTAGGTTGTTCAGTGTGGTGATGATTGCGAGCACGGAGGAATGGGGCGAGGTGGTGAAGATGAGGGTGGTGGGTGCTGGTCGACTGTGCCTGCCTGTCACCGGCCAGTTGGTCTGAGTGGAACTACTGCCGCAATATGCAAGCAATTCAGGTGTGTCTATGTCCCTCTACATTTTCATTTATGCTCGCCTTGATGTCTGCATTGATTCAGGTGTGCATGCCTTATGTTCGAGTGAGAGACATATAGTTGTCACGAACTATTTCAATACATCCCATGTTTAGTGCTTCTGACTTAGCTATTTTACACATGTTTAAATAATGTACCTCTACAAGTAGGGCCTCACTCCTCACTTTACTTATATTTCTCCTATTGATAGTACATGAATAGTTTCTTGATGCTAACTAGCTCAAATTGGAATTTGTGATGTACATTTCGAAGGTATGCATAAGTGTTGTTGGGTCTACCCAATTCAACACCAAACGCAGGCTTTTCACACCTCAAATGGGATACGTTGTTTCTAATCCTAGAATTCTTGTCTGCTGATTTCCTGTGAACCTATCCTAAACTTTCTTATTGACATGTTGAATGGGCCAGTTGTGCTAGCTTTGGTTGTATTCTCATGGCTCCCCCTTTTTATCCATGCCATGGTATATCAGTTTATCTGCACGAGTGAATGTATGAGTTCATTTCTTTTATTAAGATGTTTTTGATGAGTTCATCTATACCGAAGCAATCCTCATCTAATTTTTAATTTCTTCACGGTTACTGTGGGCCTGCTACAGGCGGCTGATCAAGGGCGATGCCAACAAAGATGGATAGAAGATGTGCAAGCAGGTTATCGCGAGGAGCTGGGAAATATTTTCTTGATGTCCACTTCTGAATTTGTTCTTACCTCCGTATGTGCTAGCGTATAAAAAAATTCGGATCTGTGAGGTACAGGCTTTGTCTGCAGTGACCAGATTTTCCATTTGGCATGCTATATAACTTCACCAGTTCATACTGAACTAAGTTACTCATGTCATCATGTGCAACAGCTGCTGGTGTTGAATGTGTTCATGCTATATAAGACTTGTTAAATCAACAAACTCTTTGTTTTTTCTATGTTATATACTACAGAAGTTGTGAAGTTTCAAGTGCATAACCTTGCTGCTTTTTTTCACTCTTCTCAACCTTACAGTGTTGCAGCAGATATTCAGACAATGCTTGAAGATACGATGTTGAATTTTGAGAAGGAAAGGTAACTCAAGCTTGTGTGAACTGTGAAATAGTGCTCATAGTTACCAGTTGTCTTTTTTGCAAGAACAATTCCGCTTTAAACCCTATCTGGTTTCTGAAAAGTAAAAGTTCATATTTATTTAGATTGTAAACTCAGTGTTCTATGTTCATGTGCAGGCAGATTTTTCTGAAAGTACTTTCAAACACTTCCATAGAGGTGTTCAATTTAAAATTCTTACAGCTTGATATTTACTGATTTACATACGTTGTGATGACAAGTAATTTGCATTGTATGTAGTTTTAAAGTTCATTCAACGAGTACACCAAACTGAAACATTCTGGTCATGCTGTAGCAATAATATTTCTTATTTTTTAACTTAGCAGAATATATTCACATTTGGATTATATCTAACTATTACCATGCAAGTTACAGACTCCCTTCATTTTTTTTTGAGGGACAGACTCCCTTCGATTATTAATCCCATAGTAATACGAACAAAATAAATACTAGCTGTCCCTTTTGAAGGATCCAACTTGTAAGGTCCAGCTCATTCTTATAGCCTTTCAAAAAACCCGCTCTCTCCTTTATCATCTCTTGGTAATTCTGCTATTTGCTTCGCCGATAAAACAATCCATCTATTTATTGTGGCATGAATTTGTGCATTATCTATTCTCCAATCTGAGGCATCTTAGGGCTCGGAGGATGTTTGTGATGACCCAGCGTACCACTGCATGGTGTAGTACACAAGTCGTTGACATAACACAAGTGAAACACCGTTCCACTCATATTACATCTCTCAGAGTGGTACAACAGAAACATATGCGAGTCCAAGGTATGTCTATAGAAGTACACACGAACGAGTTTACATAAGATCCACACGACCTCCTACTTTACGGTGAGGTAAAACTTCAAATAAAGCTCCGGAAGAATGACTCGTAATCTATCTTATTGCTAACTCAAGTTCAAGAGCTACTTGGCTTGCTATAGAAATCTAGCTACTTAGGTGCTAGGATTAGGGAAAGGTTCCCTTCTATTACTAGTCTAGGTTTCCATTATAGCCGATGCGAAGTTGACTCCATTGACTTCTTTGATTGGATTCTTCATCTTGTTGCGGTTGACTCCTTTGTCTTCGAGTTCCACGGTAGTTTCTCCTTCGGTGCCTTGCTCTAAGAAGGGGTTCAAACGAGATAGAATGAGTACGAGCGTACTCGAGCAAGTTCATATTAGGAAATATGTGTATCATGCACTAGCTACGACCATAGACCGGAAAGTCATAGGCCAATGCAAGTTTTCATAAACATTTCTTCAAAAGGTTTATTTTATTCTGAAAACTATGCCCGTCGGTCTTCACGGAGTTGACTAGAACTTCGTGGAGTTCCTTTCTGCCGCGTTCGCAGTTCCCTTCCCGAACGGGAGTGACGATCACAATTCAGTATCCTCTGCGGAGGTGCGTTACTTTTCCCATAAGAGAACTTAACCTTGTTGCCAACCGAGTAGCTTTCTCGTTCACACTTCCTTTGGTGTGAGGTCGGGTATAAGAACCAAGCCCACACCGCCTTCTCCATGACCGCAAACCCACCCTTTTGTCCACCCGCACACCTCCGATAGACTTCCCCGATAATACGGCTTTACTCATGGTGTACTTTGGACAATCCTTCATAGATCGTAGAGCCATCATCACTAATGGATGGGGATTTAAAAGGCTATCCCAACCTACAGCGAGTGCCTCCAACACCCCGCCTGGCTCTACCAATCCGTTGGCGTGCGAAGGGAAAAGATACGGCTGGCTTCCCCGAGCCATTATAGATCTCATGGTCAACGCGATTTGTACGGCGCTAGAATCACTCGGACGGCATTGGTAATTTAATCCTAGGGTGATATAACCCATTGCAATGGAACCTCCACCATATCAACACATACCATGGTTCCATTGCCCACCACATAGTCATATTCATAATTGTAAAATAATACTTTGTTTTTCAATGCATGAGTGATAAGTATAGTACTTTGCATATAGTTTGATACAAATAATCAAATGACATGAGCAAGCGATGAACTTGCCTTTCTTGACTGCAAGATTATGCGGGCAAAAGCTTCGATATGTGATAACTCCAAATTCTGAAATACCATCATCGTCCGGTAAGGACAATGTTTAAAGAACTGGCAAAGATGCTATAATGCATAGTATGAGATGCAATCGTCCGAGCGTAACCTAACCTCGATGATTTAGGATGTATGAGTTGTAATGATTTCTTTAGGGTTGGTTGCACTTTTTAGAATGGTTCTCAAACAAGGTTCTTATTAGGGTTTGGTTATATTAGCATCATAATCAAATGATATAAGACATTATAACAATCATACACATAAAGAATAGTGGTGGAATAATATGTGAAGAACAGTTGTCAATTTTTAGTTCTACAGGACATGGTTGATGATTACTTATACTATACTTCAAAAGAATAACTTTTTAAAGAACATGTTGTTTAAGAAATAAGAAGTATTTCAAAGAAGGATTAAGTTTCTAAGATTTGATTGAAATTTGTATTTCAAAAGAATAACTTTTGAAGAACAGGTTAAATAAGAATATGAACTACTATACATAGGGGCTATGGCTTTCTAGGGTTTACTATTGAATTCATTTAGTTTCACTAATAGGAACTAGTTGGTTCTTAATTTGGATTGGGGTTTCTACATAGCAAGTATGGATAGGTTTATTGCTATGGTTTATTCTAAGCATCATATCCAAGAATGATTATTAAGTTGGTTCCATAGGTTTGCTATTAGGTTTACTATGGCTTCACACTTGCTTTCCTAAATAATCTCTAATGGTCTCTAAGCTAAGTGAATTATCATTTCCTAAGTAGGGTTTAGTTGAATAGGAACATGTGTTGTGAATTATTACACAAGGTTGATACTAGGGTTCATAATTATAGTTCTACTAGACTATGATGATTAAGGTTGATCCTAATGGTATGGTATATAGGAGTGATGATAAATGGTGTCAATGTGAGATTAGCAAGTTAGGGTTTGTAATTAAGTGGCACTAGTGGATCATATAGGTTTTAAATTGGGAATAATTACATGAAATGATGACTCATGTGAAGTGGTTCTATGTTGGTGGATCATGACTTGTATTTGTTGGTCACCTAATAAGGTTCTCTATGTAAATTGAAATTCACATGATCCCATGTGATAAGCAACTAGGGTTTTAGGGTTTAACATTTTTAACATGATCACAAAAAATAATGGGATCTAGGTCTTACTCAAATGGAACTAGGGTTTCTAAATTACTGTACAACTCCTAAAATGATAATTGACAATATAGGTGTGATTACTAATTACTTTGAAACAACATTAGTAATGGTTTGACATTTTATTAATTTTCACAAGATGTAATAATTAGAGTAATTCTTATTTAGGTTTAATTAAGGATTAGGGTTTAATAATTGTTATTAGGGTTTTAAAATAATTAACTTGTTAACTAAAGATGTTTAAGTAAATAAGTGTTGATTTTACCAAAATAATATTGGCTTATAATATTTTCTTGAGTTATTACTATTTAAAGAAAATAGAAAATAGTAATTTGCAATTAGGGTTTATGAATTACCACTAATAATTAAGTTAATGCAAATATGGTAAATAAAATTAATCCTAACATTTTACTTAGTTACTAAATAATTAAAATTTAATTTTTACACTTAACAATTTATTGAATTCAAATTGTATTTTGAAATAATTGAAATGGCATAATTAATAAGGTTAGAAATAAGTGAATTTTTATTTTGACACACATTTTTGTTTTATATTTTATTTGAATAGAGTTTATTTTTGTGAGCATTTTGATATATTATTCATAATTTTCTGAGTTGAAATGGATTTTATATAATTTTGCAAAGTTTCAGTGATTTTCTGGAATTTGAAATAAAAGCAGACACACTAAATGTACCCGGTCTATTACTACCCCAGTGACTGACTAGTGGGCCATGGACACGTCCACCGCCACGTTGGCGTGGACCAAGTTAAAAGACTAGGAGACCCACCGGCCATGTCACCTCGCCGGGACGAACGCCGGCGATGCTCCGGTGAGCGATGGCAAAGGCACCAGAGACCCCCCAGAGGCTAGAAAACCTAGCGCGTTCGAATCCTCTCCTCACTCCGAGTGAAACGGTACCCTCGGCACCATCAAATGGTCACCGGAGTTACTCCGGTGAGCATATCCGCGGCGGCGCCGGCCGGTCGAATGGTGAAACCGAGCTACAAGTCACTAAATGATGCAAACAATAGGTCTAGAGATGCCCCTGCTCACCCTGGTGCTTCCTAGGTAGTCGCCGGTGTCGATTGGAGACGGAATCGACCTCAACTTCACCGATTCCGGCGATGCACTGCGGGAGAAGATCTTGAAATTGGCCGCACTCAGACCTCCCCTGGATGCTCGGCTTGATCGCTTGAACGAAGGCGTCGAGGCGCATCTCCTCGACCACCTCCCGAGCTCGGGGTGACCTCCACCGTCGATTTCGTGCTCAACTCCGGCGGTGAATGGAAGAGATTGAGGAATAGAGAGGGCTAGAGGGGGAATGAAGGGGTGGCGAGATTCTAGGAGTGCCTAGCGGTTGCCCCGGCGCGAGTAGCTCAGCGGCGGCCTCATCGCGTGTAGGCGAGGCCACGGCGGCGACCGACGGATGTGCGTTGGTGAGTGGTTGAATGATTTGGGTACCGAATCGGGACGCATAGGAGGTAAGACGGACGTGAAGACGCTTGTACGGGGTTCGAGATCGTCCGCGAAGTCCGGGCGTGCTTATCCTCCACGAGGACGTGGCCACGGTGCTCGCCGGCGTGTCGTCCTGCGAGGAAGAAGACCGGAGCTTCTTTTCTTCCTCGCCGAAACCGGCATCGGTGGACCGGGTGGCTTTGTTGGTGGGCTGGGCCTCGACGTGGGCTTGCCAGTTGGGCTAAAGCGTCAGTACAGATGCTGGGCTGCCAGGTAAGTTTTCCCTCCATTTCTTTTCAAATTTCTGTTTTTATTTCTGTTTTTATTTACTGGTTTGAATTCAAATTGAATTCTGTTTTGTTTTGCAGGTTCAAAAATATTTGAGTATTAAGATGATTTGATAATCATGTTTACTGCATGGTTTTATTATTTTTAAACAATAATTTGGTTAGGATTCAATTGAGAATTTGTGAGACTTGAATTAAATAGAAATGGTTTAGGTATTTATCTCAACTCTTTAAATTTCTAAATCAAACTATTTTGAATGATTTGAAGTTTATAACCAGCGCATAGTAAACATGTCATTAAGTTTTGTTATTACTTAATAATAGTGAGGTTCACATATATTTTAATTAAGGTTAGAGTTTAAAATGAAGGGTAATGTGAATGGATTGGTTCATAATTTTATGTGAGTGATTATTTCTAGGGTTTAAGAAAATGGTTGAACAAACTCTATAATTATCAATCTTGCTTAGCAACTTCTAGCTTAAATTATCTGAGATAGATCCAATGCTCATCATGGTTAACTCAACTACTTATCTGAATACTATTTTATTTGGTTCACTCAACAAGGTATTTGGATAGCAAAGTAAAATAGGGTATTGATTTCATTCTACTCACCAAAAGCATTTAGTCCTAAGTATAGATGGCTTGGTTTATATTTGTGATCCATGATACTCAAGTGGGGACATAATTTTATGTGGTGTGAATTCTACTTGAAAGGTTTAGGGTTTTACATAAGCTTCACTAAA
>NC_061508.1:121581548-121634058 GCF_022539505.1 Lolium rigidum
GATGAGATCTATTAATCATATGGGGTTAACTTATCATTTATATCTACAAGGTATAATCATGCATTAGACAAGATCCACTTATTCCTCACTAATCCCTCTTTAATATTCCTCTCATCACACTCATCCTAGATTCTTAGGGTTTATAATTAATACCAAGTTGTGATGATTATAGAATTGGTTTGCTAAGGTATTGTTATTGAAATAGGGTTCTCACTTCTAAGATCAAATATTGACTTGAACAACTAGGATTAGTACTTCTATAATATTCTTGTATGAACATGGCTATGGTTAGTATTATAACTTCTCTCACTTCTCAATGTCTTGGAATATTCTAAGGTCCTACTTAAGAGATGATGATATGATCCTCTAAATATATGGTTTGCCTAGGAATTCTACCTTGGTATCTTATGTAGCTTGTTCTTCAGGAAATCTGATAAACCTGCATCTTGTGGTATGCCTCCACCTCCTAGCTTCTTCATCTTGATCCTAGCTAATTCACATGAAGTGGCTCTATGTGTTTTGTCTTCCTTGTATCATGCTACAAGGTGATGCAAATGGATGAAGGGTGTGGCTCTATTTATAGGCTTGGGCAAGCTCTAATATCATGACACATAGGTGGTGACTCTTGTGTTGGTTTGATGAGTAAGGTGCTTGGGTGTCATGCCCTCATCCATAGCAATCCTTTGAGCATGAGGTGGCATAGCTTGGAAAGCAAGTCATGTAGATATTTTCATCCTATGTGGCAAGATCATTATCCTCTCATATGATTTATTTTTGGATAGCCAAGTGGCATTTGTTACTAAATATCTTGTGGATGGTTTTATTATTGTGGATGAGTCACTATATTATATTTGATTGGATTTATATTATAATATTGGTAAAAAGGTTAAGGTTGAGGGTTATTTCTCAAGTTTGGATAGTTGGTGTTTGAATTCATCTAGGCATGATCATATGAGTTTCAGAATACTCATAGTTAGTTTTATTCAAATAGTTTGAACTATAATTCGTAATGTAAATGGATTTAGTTTTATGATATTCCATATACTTAATAAGTTATGATTTAAATAAGAATGTGTGGCTTTTATGCACTTTAGATCCTGTGGTTTACCTTATTTATAAGTGAATTAAATTACACACAAAGGTAGTTGCTAACTTTTAAGTGTTGTGTAATAGTTCTAGTTCCTTTTTGATCCAACCTATGGATCAAATTATGTCTACCCAAAATAAGGTTTTAGCAAAGATCACGAGTGAAGTTTATAGCGCTTGACTTGATGATCTACTTCAATTCCAACAAGTCAAGTGAAACTTCGGTTCATTGTGGTAAGTTTTATTTGAAAGCGCGAAAATTCCCGGATTTTCTATGCATGAATGCAATGCACACTTTGGTGTTCTCTCATTTTATAGCCTCTAAACCTGGGATATTACAGCCTCTCCCCCTTAAACTGAACTTCGTCCCGAAGTTCGAACGCTCTCATGTTTCGGAATGTGGAACAGACTTGAATATATCACAATCCTTTCAAACTCCATAGTGATCTTATTAGATATGATTGAATATATCCCTTATTCAGGTCCTTCCTGTAGTCTTCTGATATCTGGCACTGATACTTTCTTCTATACTATGATTTCTTCCAATACTCTAAGCTTTTGGTCTTATTCTTCAAAATTCCTTGGATTAGGAAATCTTATTGGCTAATGGACTTTACTAATGGTTGTGGTGTCATCTTCCTATTTGGGTACTCAAAGCTTGGTTCTACCAGCTGCGGTAATCCAGCTGCGGTGTAATATGGCACTACGATTTACCAGCTGCGATGTCCAAACCTTAATTCTAAAAGATTTATTTAAGGTAGGGTATTGTTTTCCCTTACTACCATAACGAAAGTAATGGTACTTGGTAAGGTATTACGATAGGCATGGTCCTGGTTGTTTAGTCCTACGAATGGATTAGACTCATTTAGTCCATCCAATCATGGCTTCTAGTTTTAAGCTAGTTATCTTCCTTTTGGGTTCTTTAGGTTCCATGAAAGGAATCTTTCTAATAATCATTAGTTTTAGTATAGTCAAACCCTTCGATCTTTTGTTTTTCTTTGGCCTTGATTGTCCTCCGATATCTTCTTCATCCAACTTCATTATCTTAGACTTACTTAAGTTCTCTTGGTTTCGAGTAATTACAATTATCCGCTCAAGTTAAGGTCTAACCCTTACTTCTTCGATATATAAACCTCGGCTTCTGGTCTGACAACCTCCTGAGAGTACTCTTATATGGGTACTTCCCAACAACCTTATGAAAATAAGATTGAACTTCCTCTCAGTTCAGACCTTCTTTACCATACTCCAGATCATAACTTAATACTTCTCCTTCAATCTTCCTCCCCCCTTGGAGTTTACTAATGATCTTCAAACTTCCTTTCTTCTAATCATTAAACTCCAAGGTTAGATCGTTGGTTTAAGTCTGGTTTATATTTTGTACCTTTCTAAAGTCTCACGAAGAATTCTTTGCGGTGTATCCACACAATTGTGGGTATCCATTATGAATCCTCCGACTAAATATTTACCAACTACGAGATACCAGCTGTGAAATACTAGCTGCGGAATCTCCCTTTCTTTTAGGGTAAAGAAATGTTTAGGCTGTGGGCTATCTGGTACCAGCTGCAGACTACCTAGTACCAGATGTAGCTTATTGGATACCAGTTGTGGCTATGTTGTGGTTCGAGTCAATATCTACTTACCAGCTGTGGCTACTTACATAGTTTTAGTTAAGATGTACCTCACTTCACATACTTTTTCTTCATGATTATCCTATATCAGCTGCGGCCTTATTATACCAGCTGCGACTTCACTTGTCTATTTTCCTTCTTCTAGGGTTTGTTTTGCAAGATAACCACTTGTTGACACTATGAAAATAGTATTATAAGTGACTTCACTTGCATTCCCTTCTTCCATAAGGAATATGGCTCCACTTCTACTACTCCATATTCACTATTTTTCTCACTTTCATGATACTTCCATGTTGAAGTACTCCTTGATTGAGGATAAAAGTGAGTTTTGATTGGTCCTTCCTTCAGATTGTTGTGGTTGCTTCCCACAATTTTACTTCCTTCTTCAAGGGAACCTTCATCTTGTCTTCAAATCTTCAGAATTCGTCACTTCCTTACACGAATACCTTTACCCTCCAGACCTATAACATCAAGTAAGAGCTTGATATTGCAACATGCATTTGCATATCAAAGTCAAACTTCATGTATGGATCTAGTCAATCAATGAAAATCCAATAAAATCCAAGAAGATTCAGCTTTGTGTTCATAATACACATCCTTACATGCCTGAATATAATAATTGGGTAAGACATCCCTAAACATCAGGTGTAGATGTGCAATATATAACACCACATAAGATAGGCTTAGGTTGTGATACTTAGCACTTATACGTGAATTTCTACTATTTGTCTCAACATTTATCTTAATTGCACATTTGCAATGAGACAAACTTGAAACAAAATGGCTTGGGATATTTGAAGTTAACCTAGTTTTCTTTGGAAGTACTAACAAAATAGTATACCCTGTATGTGCTATTGAAGACTACCTCCTATAATACAATTATTTCGAATATGTCTACTCTAAACACATGATTGTTTAGAATATACCACCTATAACTCTAGGATTTCTCTATGTGATATGCTCTAAATAAGCCTTCTTTAAATTAAGGACTATGATTCTAACATACTTGGTACAGTTTCCAGGATTTTAAGGCCTAAGCTTTCGAACTATTCCCTAAATCCTTACTCCTTATCATTCTTTTGTTATCGTACTTATGATGTTCTACTCCATCATACCATGATTCTCAAGTGAATCATATATGATTACCAACTTTACCATGAAAAGTAGAGTTGTATAACTCTTATCACTCTTCCTTACCTCCTATGATTGACTCATCATAGACATATACTACCTTATATAACTTATCTCCCTTACTTAACATCAGTCATTTGACATTTTTAATGACTCTTACTTAACTATAACTTGCATTGGTATACTTCTTCCAATAGGATATCTTCCTTATGGTTGTATCCTCTCTTTGGACTACCATGTATTGTATACCAACTGTGGTCTACTACCACCCATTATCTTAAGCTTCAATGGTGTTCTAATTATTTGGAATGAAGCAAGATAACTAATTAACCTTATTTAAGAAATATAGATAAGAAAGATTGACTCAAGTGTGTCAGGATTATTCTCAAGTGAATACCCATCTCAAGTCAAAATAATAGTTGGTTTAACTAAGACAACTTCCTATAGACACTACCAAACCTATAGGTCTCCTTTAAATGGTTTTAATCCTAGGGTCAAAGCATTTGCTTTGATACCAGCTGTGATGACCCAGCGTACCACTGCATGGTGTAGTACACAAGTCGTTGACATAACACAAGTGAAACACCGTTCCACTCATATTACATCTCTCAGAGTG
Source organism: Lolium rigidum (assembly GCF_022539505.1). Classification (NCBI taxonomy): domain Eukaryota; kingdom Viridiplantae; phylum Streptophyta; class Magnoliopsida; order Poales; family Poaceae; genus Lolium; species Lolium rigidum. The sequence goes on from NC_061508.1 coordinate 121,586,010, forward strand.
GTACAACGAAACATATGCGAGTCCAAGGTATGTCTATAGAAGTACACACGAACAGTTTACATAAGATCCACACAACCTCCTACTTTACAGGTGAGGTAAAACTTCAAATAAAGCTCCAGAAGAATGACTCGTAATCTATCTTATTGCTAACTCAAGTTCAAGAGCTACTTGGCTTGCTATAGAAATCTAGCTACTTAGGTGCTAGGATTAGGGAAAGGTTCCCTTCTATTACTAGTCTAGGTTTCCATTATAGCTGATGCAGAAGTTGACTCCATTGACTTCTTTGATTGGATTCTTCATCTTGTTGCAGTTGACTCCTTTGTCTTCGAGTTCCACGGTAGTTTCTCCTTCGGTGCCTTGCTCTAAGAAGGGGTTCAAACGAGATAGAATGAGTACGAGCGTACTCAGCAAGTTCATATTAGGAAATATGTGTATCATGCACTAGCTACAGCCATAGACCAGAAAGTCATAGGCCAATGCAAGTTTTCATAAACATTTCTTCAAAAGGTTTATTTTATTCTGAAAACTATGCCCGTCAGTCTTCACGAGTTGACTAGAACTTCGTGGAGTTCCTTTCTGCCGCGTTCGCAGCTTCCTTCCCGGAACAGGGAGTGACGACCACAATTCGATATCACTCTGCAGAGGTGCGTTACTTTTCCCATAAGAGAACTTAACCTTGTTGCCAACCGAGTAGCTTTCTCGTTCACACTTCCTTTGGTGTGAGGTCAGGTATAAGAACCAAGCACACACCGCCTTCTCCGCGACTGCAAACCCACCCTTTTGTCCACCCGTACACCTCCAGTAGACTTCCCCCGATAATACGGCTTTACTCATGGTGTACTTTGGACAATCCTTCATAGATCGTAGAGCCATCATCACTAATGGATGGGGATTTAAAAGGCTATCCCAACCTACGGCAGATGCCTCCAACACCCCGCCGGCTCTACCAATCCGTTGGCGTGCGAAGGGAAAAGATACGGCTGGCTTCCCTGAGCCATTATAGATCTCATGGTCAACGCGATTTGTACGGCGCTAGAATCACTCGGACGGCATTGGTAATTTAATCCTAGGGTGATATAACCCATTGCAATGGAACCTCCACCATATCAACACATACCATGGTTCCATTGCCCACCACATAGTCATATTCATAATTGTAAAATAATACTTTGTTTTTCAATGCATGAGTGATAAGTATAGTACTTTGCATATAGTTTGATACAAATAATCAAATGACATGAGCAAGCGATGAACTTGCCTTTCTTGACTGCAAGATTATGCAGGCAAAAGCTTCGATACGTGATAACTCCAAATTCTGAAATACCATCATCGTCCGGTAAGGACAATGTTTAAAGAACTGGCAAAGATGCTATAATGCATAGTATGAGATGCAATCGTCCCGAGCGTAACCTAACCTCGATGATTTAGGATGTATGAGTTGTAATGATTTCTTTAGGGTTGGTTGCACTTTTTAGAATGGTTCTCAAACAAGGTTCTTATTAGGGTTTGGTTATATTAGCATCATAATCAAATGATATAAGACATTATAACAATCATACACATAAAGAATAGTGGTGGAATAATATGTGAAGAACAGTTGTCAATTTTTAGTTCTACAGGACATGGTTGATGATTACTTATACTATACTTCAAAAGAATAACTTTTTAAAGAACATGTTGTTTAAGAAATAAGAAGTATTTCAAAGAAGGATTAAGTTTCTAAGATTTGATTGAAATTTGTATTTCAAAAGAATAACTTTTGAAGAACAGGTTAAATAAGAATATGAACTACTATACATAGGGGCTATGGCTTTCTAGGGTTTACTATTGAATTCATTTAGTTTCACTAATAGGAACTAGTTGGATTCTTAATTTGGATTGGGGTTTCTACATAGCAAGTATGGATAGGTTTATTACTATGGTTTATTCTAAGCATCATATCAAAGAATGATTATTAAGTTGGTTCCATAGGTTTGCTATTAGGTTTACTATGGCTTCACACTTGCTTTCCTAAATAATCTCTAATGGTCTCTAAGCTAAGTGAATTATCATTTCCTAAGTAGGGTTTAGTTGAATAGGAACATGTGTTGTGAATTATTACACAAGGTTGATACTAGGGTTCATAATTATAGTTCTACTAGACTATGATGATTAAGGTTGATCCTAATGGTATGGTATATAGGAGTGATGATAAATGGTGCTCAATGTGAGATTAGCAAGTTAGGGTTTGTAATTAGGTGGCACTAGTGGATCATATAGGTTTTAAATTGGGAATAATTACATGAAATGATGACTCATGTGAAGTGGTTCTATGTTGGTGGATCATGACTTGTATTTGTTGGTCACCTAATAAGGTTCTCTATGTAAATTGAAATTCACATGATCCCATGTGATAAGCAACTAGGGTTTTAGGGTTTAACATTTTTAACATGATCACATAAAATAATGGGATCTAGGTCTTACTCAAATTGGAACTAGGGTTTCTAAATTACTGTTACAACTCCTAAAATGATAATTGACAATATAGGTGTGATTACTAATTACTTTGAAACATACATTAGTAATGGTTTGACATTTTATTAATTTTCACAAGATGTAATAATTAGAGTAATTCTATATTTAGGTTTAATTAAGGATTAGGGTTTAATAATTGTTATTAGGGTTTTAAAATAATTAACTTGTTAACTAAAGATGTTTAAGTAAATAAGTGTTGATTTTACCAAAATAATATTGGCTTATAATATTTTCTTGAGTTATTACTATTTAAAGAAAATAGAAAATAGTAATTTGCAATTAGGGTTTATGAATTACCACTAATAATTAAGTTAATGCAAATATGGTAAATAAAATTAATCCTAACATTTTACTTAGTTACTAAATAATTAAAATTTAATTTTTACACTTAACAATTTATTGAATTCAAATTGTATTTTGAAATAATTGAAATGGCATAATTAATAAGGTTAGAAATAAGTGAATTTTTATTTTGACACACATTTTTGTTTTATATTTTATTTGAATAGAGTTTATTTTTGTGAGCATTTTGATATATTATTCATAATTTTCTGAGTTGAAATGGATTTTATATAATTTTGCAAAGTTTCAGTGATTTTCTGGAATTTGAAATAAAAGCAGACACACTAAATGTACCCGGTCTATTACTACCCCAGTGACTGACTAGTGGGCCATGGACACGTCCACCGCCACGTTGGCGTGGACCAAGTTAAAAGACTAGGAGACCCACCAGCCACGTCACCTCGCCGGGACGAACGCCGGCGATGCTCCGGTGAGCGATGGCAAAGGCACTAGAGACCCCCCAGAGGCTAGAAAACCTAGCGCGTTCGAATCCTCTCCTCACTCCGAGTGAAACGGTACCCTCGGCACCATCAAATGGTCACCGGAGTTACTCCGGTGAGCATATCTGCGGCGGCGCCGGCCGGTCGAATGGTGAAACCGAGCTACAAGTCACTAAATGATGCAAACAATAGGTCTAGAGATGCCCCTACTCACCCTGGTGCTTCCTAGGTAGTCGCCGGTGTCGATTGGAGACGGAATCGACCTCAACTTCACCGATTCCGGCGATGCACTCGCGGGAGAAGATCTTGAAATTGGCCGCACTCGGACCTCCCCGGATGCTCGGCTTGATCGGTTGAACGAAGGCGTCGAGGCGCATCTCCTCGACCACCTCCTGAGCTCCGGGGTGACCTCCACCGTCGATTTCGTGCTCAACTCCGGCGGCAGTGAATGGAAGAGATTGAGGAATAGAGAGGGCTAGAGGGGGAATGAAGGGGTGGCGAGATGCTAGGGTTTCTCGGCGGTGCCGCTCGGTGGTTTTATAGCGCGAGGAAGCTCCACAGCGGCGACGCGGTGGCGGAGACGGCCGGGATGCGTTGGTGAGTGGTTGAATGATTTGGGCACGAATCGGGACGCATAGGAGATAAGACGGACGTGAAGACGCTTGTACGGGGTTCAGAGATCGTCTGCGAAGTCCGGGGCGTGCTTATCCTCCACGAGGACGTGGCCACAGTGCTCGCCGGCGTGTCGTCCGCGAGGAAGAAGACGGAGCTTCTTTTCTTCCTCGCCGAAACGGTACGGTGGACTGGGTGGCTTTGTTGGTGGGCTGGGCCTCGACGTGGGCTTGCTTGTTGGGCTAAAGCTCGCTGCGGTCTTCGGGCTGCCGTGTAAGTTTTCCCTCCATTTCTTTTTCAAATTTCTGTTTTTATTTCTGTTTTTATTTACTCGGTTTGAATTCAAATTGAATTCTGTTTTGTTTTGCAGGTTCAAAAATATTTGAGTATTAAGATAATTTGATAATCATGTTTACTTGCATGGTTTTATTATTTTAAACAATAATTTGGTTAGGATTCAATTGAGAATTTGTGAGACTTGAATTAAATAGAAATGGTTTAGGTATTTATCTCAACTCTTTAAATTTGGAAATCAAACTATTTTGAATGATTTGAAGTTTATAACCAGTGCATAGTAAACATGTCATTAAGTTTTGTTATTACTTAATAATAGTGAGGTTCACATATATTTTAATTAAGGTTAGAGTTTAAAATGAAGGGTAATGTGAATGGATTGGTTCATAATTTTATGTGAGTGATTATTTCTAGGGTTTAAGAAAATGGTTGAACAAACTCTATAATTATCAATCTTGCTTAGCAACTTCTAGCTTAAATTATCCGAGATAGATCCAATGCTCATCATGGTTAACTCAACTACTTATCTGAATACTATTTTATTTGGTTCACTCAACAAGGTATTTGGATAGCAAAGTAAAATAGGGTATTGATTTCATTCTACTCACCAAAAGCATTTAGTCCTAAGTATAGATGGCTTGGTTTATATTTGTGATCCATGATACACAAGTGGGGACATAATTTTATGTGGTGTGAATTCTACTTGAAAGGTTTAGGGTTTTACATAAGCTTCACTAAATTAAGTATCAATAGGCATGAGGCATGGCAGGGTTTAACTACTAGTGATATACTTATTATTTTATGTGATAGATGAGATCTATTAATCATATGGGGTTAACTTATCATTTATATCTACAAGATATAATCATGCATTAGACAAGATCCACTTATTCCTCACTAATCCCTCTTTAATATTCCTCTCATCACACTCATCCTAGATTCTTAGGGTTTATAATTAATACCAAGTTGTGATGATTATAGAATTGGTTTGCTAAGGTATTGTTATTGAAATAGGGTTCTCACTTCTAAGATCAAATATTGACTTGAACAACTAGGATTAGTACTTCTATAATATTCTTGTATGAACATGGCTATGGTTAGTATTATAACTTCTCTCACTTCTCAATGTCTTGGAATATTCTAAGGTCCTACTTAAGAGATGATGATATGATCCTCTAAATATATGGTTTGCCTAGGAATTCTACCTTGGTATCTTCTGTAGCTTGTTCTTCAGGAAATCTGATAAACCTGCATCTTGTGGTATGCCTCCACCTCCTAGCTTCTTCATCTTGATCCTAGCTAATTCACATGGAAGTGGCTCTATGTGTTTGGTCTTCCTTGTATCATGCTACAAGGTGATCGAAATGGATGAAGGGTGTGGCTCTATTTATAGGCTTGGGCAAGCTCTAGTATCATGACACATAGGTGGTGACTCTTGTGTTGGTTTGATGAGTAAGGTGCTTGGGTGTCATGCCCTCATCCATAGCAATCCTTTGAGCATGAGGTGGCATAGCTTGGAAAGCAAGTCATGTAGATATTTTCATCCTATGTGGCAAGATCATTATCCTCTCATATGATTTATTTTTGGATAGCCAAGTGGCATTTGCTACTAAATATCTTGTGGATGGTTTTATTATTGTGGATGAGTCACTATATTATATTTGATTGGATTTATATTATAATATTGGTAAAAAGGTTAAGGTTGAGGGTTATTTCTCAAGTTTGGATAGTTGGTGTTTGAATTCATCTAGGCATGATCATATGAGTTTCAGAATACTCATAGTTAGTTTTATTCAAATAGTTTGAACTATAATTCGTAATGTAAATGGATTTAGTTTTATGATATTCCATATACTTAATAAGTTATGATTTAAATAAGAATGTGTGGCTTTTATGCACTTTAGACCCTGTGGTTTACCTTATTTATAAGTGAATTAAATTACACACAAAGGTAGTTGCTAACTTTTAAGTGTTGTGTAATAGTTCTAGTTCCTTTTTGATCCAACCTATGGATCAAATTATGTCTACCCAAAATAAGGTTTTAGCAAAGATCACGAGTGAAGTTTATAGCGCTTGACTTGATGATCTACTTCAATTCCCAGCAAGTCAAGTGAAACTTCAGTTACTGTGGTAAGTTTTATTTGAAAGCGCGAAAATTCCCCGGATTTTCTATGCATGAATGCAATGCACACTTTGGTGTTCTCTCATTTTATAGCCTCTAAACCTGGGATATTACAATGTTATAGAGGCATCAGATGGTTGGATTGATCGGCAAGGACACTTTAGTCATATTTCTCATGACTAGGCTTTAATCTCTGTAAGTTGATTTACCATATTGTTTTTTCTTACATTCCACTCTGAATCCAATTCCTCATACACATATGGTGCTTCAATACAGTACTACCTCTGTCCATAAAAGGATGTTGCAAGTTTCTCTAAATTTAGATGTACCTAGACACTCTTTAGTGTATAGATACATCCAAATTCAAACAAATCTTCGACATCTTTTTATGAACGGAGGGAGTATTATATTGGAATGGAGGTAATGCTATTGTTGTCCCCACTATTTCCTGGTATTCATAACTAGATGCTAGCTCTTTTGCCCAAACCACCTTGAGAATTAATATGGCTGATACCAAGATTGCCCTTGTGCAAATGTTATTTGTAGACCACAAAAGTTCCGCATAAGTATACAATATATAATACTTTATTCTTCTCATTTTGGTATTCCTATTGCATGGGAATTACAGAGATCAAAAAATGGTATGAACCTTAACCGTGATGAACTAACTAGCTGGTGATATGGTACTTCTTGAAAAGATGTCAAATTGTTAGAAAAAAATTCAGAAATTGTTGACCTTTTTATTAGTCCATGGTATGTATTGTACCAATCCAATATCTGCACGGCCTCCAAAATAGTACACCTTCTACAATATCTAGGCAGGCCTGGTGCTGTGGCATGTTTACTGCAACCTTCTTCATTTGATGTCTTGCCATACTCAACATGGCCTGTGTTTCAGATATTGAACCAAACCTACCTGTTCTGCCAAGAGATCTTGTACGTCCAAGGTTTATGATAATTTGCAATCTCCTATCTCAGCCTAAAGAAGGAAGACAATGGATGATCTAAGAAAATAGGAGACATGGTAGTGTTTTCCCCCAGATGGATGTCCTTCCAGGTGATTTCAGTTTATTGATGCATGCCAAATCTCCTATTTGATGTCTCTCGGAGAGTAACGAAGGAAGGGACGCAAGCGAGCAAAGGAAGAAAGGGTGTGTTGTTGCAGAAGCCTGCATAGCCATATTTTGCCCCTTTTTTATTTTCCTCAGAAGACACAACTGTATCACCCATATTCCTATTTTTCCCAGATTACACCGAGCTACTTACGCTTGTTCCCTGTTGCAAAACAAGTTGGTGATTCGGGCTGTTTTAAAATATTTAAATGTTTAGACGTGACAAAGAGATTTTTGTATCTATAAGAATTTTTCAGCACTGTAGCTTATCTTGATGTCAATTATAACGATTGTCAAATATGCTTTGAGACATTCTTATGAGTTTTCAGAATATTTTATGGTTGTCTTTTATATACATGCAAATTTTTACATCTATTATATTGATATATATTGCAAGAAAAAATAGGAGCCGTAGCAACGCACGGGCATTCAACTAGTACTGGTACAAGTACAACTTAGTCTAATACTAAGACTACTTTACCGACATGTATTGATGTATATGCGTGTAAATTTTGAAATTGAAATATGACCATTTCCGGGTTGACAAAAACCGCAAAAGATTTTTGCTGCGTACGAGTTTTACGATGGCACAGAAGAGGGGGAGAGCTCATCCAAACCAACTACCTTACCGCTGAACCGGAGAAGCTATTACTTGAAGGATTGGAGCCGAAGGCCCTCACTAGATGAATGAAATCCCTTGGTTTTGCTTCCATCGATCACTTGGGAGCGACTTCCCCTTATTTTAGTAGGCTATCTGTCCCATCCATTCCATAATTTCTAAGCTAAGGAAAGAACTTACAAGCAATCTGCAACATAAACACTAGAGTGTATGATTTGGTGATTTTTGCACAGTTCGCAAATTTCCATAACTTGTTAGAAAAAATGCAGGAGTAAGTTTCCACCCCACAATTGCATGCGTCATGCGCGACTTTTTGTCGTAAACTTTGAGCGCATAGAAATATGATTTTCACAAGCGGGGGCGAAGCTCCCTTAGGGCAAGGCAGGGCAGCCGTTCTACCTTAATTTTTGGTGAATACATTCAAATGTACTCCCTCCTTCACAGTTTATTAGGCGTGCGCGTACCCCTAGGTCATCAATTTAACCTATATAATTTAAATTATATAATGCAAAAATTATATCATTAGAAAATAGAACATCTGAACTTTCTAATGATATAATTTTTATAACATATAACTAATGCTAACTTGATCAAATTTGCAACCTAGGGGTACGCGCGTGCCTTATAAACTGTGAGAGAGGGAGTACATGTTTTCTGAATATTTTAAGTGGTCGTGCATCAAAAACAGACTTCCTATGAGAAAGTTATGCTTGTTTTAGTGAGCATTGTGTAAAATCGACTTCAAACTGGAACATAGACTCATATTCTAGATTCAATGTAAATAACAATGATTCTATACTTCTATTATAGATATTTATCATGAATCTTAGTATATGCAGGATAACTTTGTGATATTCATTATTCAAACGTGTAGAATTGAAAATTTAGAGATTTCTTGATATTTGAAAGACACATCATGATTTCATGAAAGATATTATCACCTCATTGAGATGGTGAATTGGAAGGGTTTCTTGGCGACAAAGATCGTTAAGACCTAGTTACTCACGATGGATATTTAAACGGATGAAGCTCGGTTATCAGGGGGATACGTGAGCACCCCTTCTCTGCTCGACACGTTTCTAACGACGTTAGTACTGTACACGCATCGACGCGGTCCAACGCGTCGAGTGGAAGGGCGAAGAGACGCGGGGAAGGCGCACGACGACGCGCTTGGCTGGGGAGACACTGGCGCGACCTCAGATGCGCGAGGTGGAGGCCGGAGAGGTGGAGGCGGAGTCCGGCGGGGTAGTGGCCGTTAGTGAGTGGTCGTTAGTGGTCGTTAGTGAGTAGCAGAATCCAACGGTGGTGGACCAAATCCAACGGTGATAACCGGGTGCTCACGTATCCCCTGATCACTAAATCCACTCTCGATATTTAAAAGTCTTAATCGATAAAATTATTCTTTTGACAAAAAAAGTAAAGCTTTGGCATTGAGGTGCCATTATTGTTATGTTTTTAGGTTCTACATATATTAAATATGTCGTTGTTTTTATCGTACGAAGTTATTTCGTTAGAATCATACATGACGTTCATGTCTTACGACTATTTTGGTATCTGCATCATTTTTTTTAGTTTGCCCTATCTTAAATTTGTTCTGCCCTTCGCCACTGTTCACAGGAGAGAGAAGATTCCAGGCTCTTCTAAAACGGTGTTTACTGAATCCAGAAACTCGTAACAAAGATTCATCAAATTGCAAAAGAACAAAAATCAGTAGGAAAACGGACAGTGACTAGCCATAGCCCCAATTAGATTAACTACTCCTCAAGAACCACCGAATATGAGTACAAATTCACAACAAATTTCCTACTCCGTATCTACGACGTAAGTATTACATTGACCATCAAAACACCATGGCATCCTAAAGTGAAAGCACGGCCGAGGCGGCAGCGGCGGCCACGACGACAGCCGCGACGCCGATGCTCATGCCCGCGCTGCCGCTCTCATCAGCTGCGGCAGGGCCAGGCGAATCCGCTGGCGATTCTGATGTGGTGGCCGGCTCAGGCGGGCTGTCGGCTGATGTGCTGGCTTCGTCCGACGACGATGACGGCACCTCCGCAGATGGCTCAGACGGTTCTTCCTCGGCGGCGCCACCACTGCCCGGAGACTCGGCGGACTCCGACGGAGAAGTGGAAGGGCTCGACGCGGAATCCTCTGTGGAGCTGGCCGGGGCCTCCGCCGGCGTGGCGCCTTCTTCGCTGGGCGACTCGGCACTTGACCCCTTGGCGGCAGGCGCGTGGGCCGGTGTCTCTGTCTTGGCGGCTGGAGCCTTGGCCGGTGCAGCCTTGGGAGTCGCTGAGGGAGAACTTGTGGGAGCTTTCTCGAGCTTTCCATGGCCCGAAGCGGGAGCCTTCGACGGTGCTGCCGATGAACCGGAGGCCTTCGACGACTTCGGGGAGGCCGCCGGAGCAGGAGCCTCCGCCGCGAGCGCCACGACGGCGGACACGGCGAGGAGGGCGGTGATGAGGCCGAGGGTGTGAGCCATGGTGCGTCCTCGGCCTTCCAGTAGCTTGGTGGTTTCCTTTCCGAAGAATCATGGCGCCGCGGGATTAAATAGACTGAGGAAGGAGAAGAGGGTGACGGCGAGACAAGCACGGTAAAGACGGTGGCTTTTCTTCTGGCTATGGTCGTTTCGCGTCCCAAGCGGCGGCATGCCGGCGTAGGCGTGGGTAATTTTGGTCGTTCGTTTTCTGCCACTACTTCCACGGTTCCACCATTCAGCATCGTGCGTGTTTGGAGTTTGGACTTCGGAAGCGTTGGATTCAGTTTGACTCATCACCTCCTAGATCGAAGGCTACCAGTAGGTTTTAATTGTGTCCGTGTGATTTTTTCGGAAGGTCATATACAAATGTTGGGTAGCAATATTTACTTAAGATTTAATGGAGTATAATAGTAATAGTAATTTGAAATGCAATGTTTACGAGCAATTCTTTTGTAAAAAGAAAAGACCATCATGCAGTAGTTTGATTGCTTCATATTGATCCCTACATAATTGTTGCAAGTTTTTAATATTCTCTGTTAAAGGAGGGGATTTTGAATGAATCGACATTATGAATAGAGTAAATTTCAAGTTTGAATAATATATTTGTCATAAGTTCGTTCTATTTCACGGCTAATTTGGTCACATGTTAGAAGGACAATATGCCTGGACCGCTCCTTACCCATGCATGAGGAGATTTTTTGGGTTGAACACGCCCAAAGCAATAAAAAGTCCGTGAGAAATCAAACTGGGCGTAAATTTTCCCGTTCTTCTTCTTGAGCCCACTCCGTTATAAACACTATGCCTTATTAGTTAAGTTACAAGTTAATTTCTAGCTTTATTGTGCACATACATTTGAGACTTGCAAGTATACCGTTGAACGAAATGGGCGAAGAAGACAAGTAAAACATGTTGGGCTCTAAATGCTCTACTAATCAGAGCACTGCTATGTTGGATGCATCCACCAAAAATATACTATAGAGATGCAAATGGGACACTACTAGGGTACCATTTATCCTTTTTTTTGTAAGAAAAAAGAACTAAAATGACATTGTCACCGAAAAAGTTGGTGCATTTTGTTTAACTAAGTAGGGTAGAGCATACCCTAAGGGTGACGCACTTGCATCTATAATTTGCCTTCAATCCATGGGGAATGACAAATTCAAAAGTTCTTAGCATGTTGGACGAATATATAGATATGATGAGCAATATAAACATGTTTTTGGCACCACCACTCTTTTGTACACCTCTTCCCTATGGCTTCCATGTGTGTTCACCTTGTACCTCTCTAGTGTGCCATATTGATTTCCTTTAGATGGGTTCGAATATGGGTGGGTTTCAATGTGACATAGATTTAACGTGTTTGTACAATTAGTTTCATTGTTTTCCACTCATGTCAAGTGTGGTTCGAAAATTCAAACATATTAAGTTGGGAAAATACATCTAGCATGGGGTTTCAATTGATTATCTCGACACAAGGAAATAAATCATGCAAACTAGTCATAAATCCAACATTTGATTCAAAATCTATAAATATTTTGGAGAAGTATGAAATTAGGTGGGTGAAGAGAGAACTAGTGATGCGATATGGGAGCCATACTCACCTCTCATACCTCAATGATAGAACCGATGGGTGCATACATAGCATCTGCAACTTTTCTGAAGACCTAACAACCCACAATATGTTGATCAAAATAGTTTTGAATTACCACATTGTTTTCCAAGTGTTGAAAACATAAATTGGGCTCTAGCAGGAAAGTATGTAATTCAAATTTTAATATACTATGTGTCTCTTTCGCACAAACCCCAAAACTTACCCTACAACAAGGGTTAGGATGTTACTGTTCACCACATGCGTGTTCCCAAAAGTTTTGTGGGAGAGAATTCATGGTTGGATATCCTTGTTGTATTCGTATGTTGATCATGTGCATTTAGTTTTTATGTTTGGATAAAGTTTTCAAATTAGTGACCGTTTAGCATAATATCTCTCGGTGAAAAATCATTACAATAAGATATCACATTCATATGCTGATGACATTTCTAGTTAATATGTCTTATTCAACGAAAGTGTCATGTGCCCGCGGTGCTAACCGCAGGCACTAAGCACAATGTTGCAGACTTCGGTTTATGTCCTACATAAATACTAAAATGCCAAACATAATTACAATAGTGGGTGCAACACCGAATACCACACTGGCAATATATCATATTGTTTATTCAATTTCAAGGTTTATCAACATTTTTATTAGTTTATTTTTTTGTAGAATTTATTAAAAGGGGTCATCTTCCAATCCCAGTTGCAACACATGAGCAACTCCACTAGCCAATACAAACCAACGGCTCCGAACAATTTTCCGTAGTCATAACCCATATACAACTGAAAAATCTCAATTGCAACCCATGTGAAATTCCCATGTCAACACAAATAACGATGCTATATGGCAATTCAAAGTCAACAAATCTCTAAACTAACTTTCGATCCAAGCATATGAAAAAAAACAACGAAAAGCAAAAGAATTAGTTAAAACATAAAAGCTGAAAATCAGCCATGCCTAACAAGTACTTCCACATTTTGGGTTTATTTAAAATTAAACGTTGTAAGGTTTGACCAAATATTTATAAAAAAACATTATCATATAGAGTATAAAATCTATGGATTTACAATGCTCTAAAGTATGTTTTTCAAGTTATAACTTATATGCATTTGGTTGAGAATGATGATAGTTTTTTCCTTCTCCCTATTCCCCTAAAATGATTGGCACATATTTAAGCAAAATGTACGGTAAAATCTGTCTGGACTCATTGACCATGCGACAATTATTTAGGGCCAGAGGGAGTAATATAATTTTGGGCAAACCTTTTTTTTTTTGCTTTAGCTAAACCCAAAATGGGAGGTAAATAAAAATCGAGGGCATATTTGGCATATTTCGTCTTAAATAAAATAGTAAACGACCAGTAATACCGTGGTTAAAAAATAATAATTTATATATCTTTACTTTAGGGTGAATTACTATTGTAGAATTTTTTTCAATAATGAATACTCCATGCGTCCATAAATAAGTGACTCGGCTTTTATCTGGATACGATTGTATATAGGCATGTTTTCAGAAAATATCTACTCCCTACGTCCCTTAAAAAGTTTCTCAACTTTTTCTAGATATGGGTATATCTATAATTATATATATCCGTATATAGAAAATTTTGAAAAACTTTTGTTTTGACAGAGGGAGTCGAAAAAGTTGAATCACTTAGACAGAGGAGTATTATAGATGCTGTTGGGCCTATTCTACGAGTTCTCTCCGGCTCGCAGAATTTGGGCCGAGGGTTAGCCACTTGTGCGTTGCGTGGCCCACGAGCCCTTACAATTATAAGGCCCCCGCCGGGTCTCCTGCTGAAACAATTTGTTTCATCCAGTCCAGGGTTTTTCCCCTTCCGCCTCCAGCAAACTAAACCCTAACCCTAGACCCGGCCCGCTGGCCATGGAGACCGACGGCGAGGCCATCTCCGCCGTGCAGGACGTCGACCAGTACTACGCTGATGACGATGACTTCGACGACCTCTACAACGACGTCAACGTCGGCGACGGGTTCTTCAACTCCTCCCACCAGCCGCCTCCTCTTCCCCAGGAACCGCTACCGCCGCCGCCGCCGCCGACGCAGCAGAACCAGCCCCACCAGCTTCCTCCTCCTCCTCCTCCTCCTCCACAACCGCAACAGCAGCCTATGGCGCCCCCCCACTCCCTCCCGCCGCCGCCACCGCTTGCCCCGCCGCTGCAGCAGAAGGTCCACATCTCTGGAATGCCCGCGCCTCCTCCAACCCTCCCGCCGCCGCCGGCGACCCTCCCGCCGCCACCTCCGGTGCAAGTGAGACCCGCACCGCCGCCATCTCGGCACCACCAGATCCAGCTAGGAGGAGACGGGTTCCACCACCAAGGAGGCAGCTTCGGAAACGGCGCTGCGGCCGGCAGTGGTGAGGGCATGACGCTGTTCGTGGGAGACCTCCACTGGTGGACGACTGATGCGGACCTCGAGGCGGAGCTCAGCAAGTACGGATTGGTCAAGGAAGTGAGGTTCTTTGATGAAAAGGCCAGCGGGAAATCTAAGGGCTTCTGCCATGTTGATTTCTTTGACCTCGATGCCGTCTCTGCCTGCAAGAAGGGCATGAACGGACACCTGTTTCATGGCCGTCCATGTGTTGTGGATTTCTCCTCGCCTAACGCCGCGCGTCGCATGGGCGAGTGGCAGGGGAAGAACCACCAGTCGTCTATGGCTGCGCAGACACCGCCAATGCAGCCGAAGGGTGGGAGAGGGCCTGGTGGTGCCGGAGGCCCTCCGGTGGCTGGTAATCAAAGTGGTGGACGTGTGGGAGGACCTGGTGGTGGTAATTTGGGGAGACCTGTTGGTGGGATGATGAACAGAGGCCCTGTTGGAAATATGAGAAATCGGATGGGACCAACAGGTGGCCGAGGGATCATGGGAAATGGAGGCATGGCTGCACCGCCACCACCAATGCTGCCTCCAGGAGGAATGATGGCTCAGGGTTTTGATCCTACTTGTTATGGCCCAATGGGAAGGATGGGTGCTGGGTTTGGTGGTTTTCCTGGTGTACCAGGCTCAGGGCCTTTTCCTGGGTTGATGCAGCCATTCCCGCCGGTGGTCGCACCACATGTGAACCCTGCTTTCTTTGGAAGGGGTGGTATGGGTCCTGGCGGCGCTGGGATGTGGCCCGATCCCACCATGGGGGGTTGGGGTGGTGACGAACAAGCAAGCTATGGGGATGATGCAGCATCTGATCAACAGTATGAGGAAGGGGGAAGCCGTGTGAAAGAGAGGCCACCCGAGAGGGAGTGGTCTGGTGCACCAGAGAGGAGGCGGCCAAGGGAGAACGATATGCCAGCGCAGGATTGGCCAGAGAAGAGGCACCATGAGGAGCAAGGCATGGGCCGAGACAGGGATCGTAACCATGACAGAGATAGGGAGAGAGATCGTGATAGGGACAGGGAAAGGGATAGGCACAAGGATGACAGAGACCGCTATAACGATCATCACAGGCACAGGGAACGTGATTCTGAGCGTAATGAAGACTGGAACAGGGGAAGGTCATCTGGGATGCATAGCAGGTCGAGGGAGGCTGACCATTCTAAGCGCAGGCGCAATGACACCTGAGTACTGTAGCAGGATGATGATAGGATCTGTGATCCTACCAGGCCGGTTACGTAGATTGTAGGGGTGGAAGTGTGCTGGACGAGGGAGAGGAAGGCGGCGCAAGGGATGAAGCGGCGGCTAGGGCAGAGAAGACCGACTCCTCAGGGAGTCGGCAATAACGATCTATAAGATCTGTTTATTGCTTGATCGATATGGTCTATTACAACTTGTATTTATAAGAGAATTGCGAAACCCTAATCTGCTAACTTGGGCTAAGCCCCTAACTTAGGCCTGGCCGGTTGGGCCACCAGGCCGGTCATAACATCTCTCCCCGCCTTCTCAAACAGCTCGTCCTCGAGCTGGATAGCTGGTGGAACTCATCCCGGAACGGTGTCGGCCTGGGAGACGGCCGCGTCGGCCCGGCCCAGCCGCGACGACATCGGCCGCAATGTCGTCTACGGTCTCCAAGTAGAACAGGGCGTGGACAAACGTGGCCCGGTACATAGAGCTCGTCGCAGCTTGAAGCATAACCCTTTACGACGGCGCTCGAGCTGTTCGGCCGTGGTCGGCCGACGGAAAGGCCGCGTCGCAGCTCGGATCGGAGTACCCCGCATGAGTCACGCGCCGTGAGCGCCCGGCCCGGTGGTGTCGGGGGAGGGCGGTCGGCTGGCCGAACGTCGCCGGCCGGGAAGGCTCGCTGCATGGACCGCGCGCGCTGCTCGAAGGCGCGAGCGTAGTACATGGCCGACTGCAGGTCCTGGGGATCCCGCATCTCCACGTCGACGCGAATGTGGTCCAGCAGTCCGCCAATGAAGAGCTCGGCGCGCTGCTGCCCTGTCACCCCGGGCGCATGGCATGCGAGGGCCTGGAAGCGGTCGGCGAAGTCCTGCACCGTGGTGGTGAAGGCCAAACGCCCGAGTTCCGCCAAGCGACTGCCGCGAATCGGGGGACCGAAGCGTAGAAGGCAGAGCTCGCGGAAGCGGTCCCATGGGGGCATGCCGCCCTCATCCTGCTCGAGGGAGTAATACCATGTCCGGGCGGCGCCGCGGAGGTGGTACGAGGCGAGCCAAGTCCGGTCCGAGGCGAGGGTGCGCTGCCCTCGAAGAACCGCTCGCATTGGTTGAGCCAGCTTGAGGGGTCCTCGACGCCGTCGTACGTGGCGAAGTCGAGCTTGGCGTAGCGTGGGGGTTGGGCCGGCAGCGCCTCGGTACTCCGCGCGTCCGGCGGAAGGCTCCGCCAAGCGCGAGTATGCCGGCTCCGGAAGCGAGGGCCTCGGAGGGTCCCCGGCGGTCGTGTAGACGGGAGGAGGCGCCGATGCGGACGAGTAGACGGGCGGGGGCTCCGTCGCGGTCACCCACGCCGGGAGCCGCGAGGGCGACGGCGGGAACGACACCCGCCGGATGGGGACGCCACGGGGCAGCGAGGCGGGCCCGGCGCCGGGGGCCGGCTGCCACGACGACCACGGCGGTGGGGCGGCGAGGTCGGGGCGGGGCGGGCACGCCCGGACGGGAGGAAACGCCGGCGCGGCCGAGTAGGCGTTGAGGGCCGGCGGCAGCCGGCGGCGGGGTCATCCCCCGAGTGCCGATCGTGGCACGGGCGGATGCCTTGGACGGCGGTGGCGAGGTCGCGGATGGCCGTCGAGAGCTCTTGCTGCGAGAGGAGGGGCGGCGCTCGCGACATCTGCCGGGGCGCCGCGACGCCCGTGGAGGGCGGCGGCAGGTGCGCAGCGGCGGAGGAGGCCGGCGGCGTCTCGGAGGCGGCGGCGGTGGTGGCGGTGGGCTGGCTCGAAGACATGATCGTAGAGGTCTCTGATACCAAATTGATAGGATCTGTGATCCTACCAGGCCGGTTACGTAGATTGTAGGGGTGGAAGTGTGCTGGACGAGGGAGAGGAAGGCGGCGCAAGGGATGAAGCGGCGGCTAGGGCAGAGAAGACCGACTCCTCGGGAGTCGGCAATAACGATCTATAAGATCTGTTTATTGCTTGATCGATATGGTCTATTACAACTTGTATTTATAAGAGAATTGCGAAACCCTAATCTGCTAACTTGGGCTAAGCCCCTAACTTAGGCCTGGCCGGTTGGGCCACCAGGCCGGTCATAACAATGAGGTACATCTAGTGGGGAAGCAACTACAAATCCAGGACATTGTTTTTTTGCTTGGGTGCATGGTTTGGTAACCACTAGCAACTCTTACTGATTGTAGCTGTGGGGATTCTAACTGCTTTTATCTCCGGTGATCTGTTGTGATGTAAGTTACGCTGAATCTGATCTCTTCTTTGTTTTTGACTGTAATTCTTATTCAACTGTATTGTTAGGTTCTTAGGTGACATTATGCTGTAACCAGCCTCCTTGTATTAATATTCCTCATGTAACATATCCTGTACATAAATTTTGCTCTTTTATCTGTTCAATTCTTTTAATTGCTACTTGCATTCATTAAGCCAAGGGCTGCCACATAGTGTCCTTACTTAGAGCATTCCTATGTAAATTAGTATTGTAGCTATCCCCTGGTTGTAATCAGGTATCCTGTGAGCTTTTATGGACGAAATGTGAATTCCTGAATACATTTTTTTTGCATTGCAATCCGTTGTAAATTGCAGATGTTCTTGGTAGTCATTTAAGGTGTGGTTAGTTGGAAGTGCGGAGATTTTGTTGACACTCGCTCGTGGACAGGGTGTTTTGGAAAAGTAACAGTTATATTCATATTCCTGCTGAGCAAAACTATAGTTGCTTGCTTCCGCAATGTGATTCTTAATTTCATCTCTTCGGGATTCACTTTTAAAACAAGATACACTAGCGTCTTCATGGATATGAACGAACGTGCTAGCATGTAGATGAAACATTCTAAAGATTGTTGTGTGAAATTGGGTTGCACCACTATGTGACACAAGGAAGTTATAGGACTGAAGCCTAATTAAGATGTTGGGGAAGAAGATCTGGTTGCATTGCAAGACATAGTTGGCATCTTGATGCATTTTGTAATTTTATACTACCTCCGTCCAAAAATAAGTGTCTTAGCTTTGTCTGGATACGGATGTAGATCTACAAAAAGTTGGGACATTTCTTTTTGGACGGAGGCTGGAGGGAGTATTATATTTCCGAGCAAGGAAAAACTACAGAATAGAGTTACCTTTATCTGAAAAATAGGATAAATTTTCTAGTACTTATGCGTAAGTAAATTCAACATCGAGTAAAGTGTTACAGTTACTAAATTAGGCCCTTGAAAGAATATGAACATAGGGAGGGAGACCGAAGATCTTATAAAGTATTGCTATTTTTTTCTTGCTCCAGAAATCATTGGTCAACAGTTCATGATCATATAATTTTATGTCACGGCATCGGGAATTTATTCTGAACTATAACTATGTATATTCGATCAGGCCTTTTGTTCTACTATTGCTCTCCTGCGTTACATATGATATTGCATTCAGTTTTGGAGCTCTAACCTTTTATCCTAGCCTAGTTGTCGATGCGTCAGCTTTTGCTGATGTTTTGAGTTTCATATGTATTGACAATGGCTACTCACAATCTCTCTTTGAACGTGGTTCTGTTGAGAAGTGCTGCAAAAGAAAAAAAATGGTTCTGTTGAAAAGTTCACTACCACTGGTTAACTGCTTGTGTTCTGCAAACTGCTCGTGTCAACCTGTAGGGCTTACAACATAACACTTGATTGGGTGTCTTCGGAATGTTGAGCTTACTGATAATTTATTTATTTCATTCTAAAGGATGTTGTAGTACTTCAGTACCCATATGCAAATGAGATGTCCAGGATCTTTTAACAACTGGATCTTCAGTTAATTTAATATAATTATTCCATTAGTTATTCCATGACCTGTAACCTTTGCCCTTTCATATTTATGTAACGCGATTCCCTTGCTATAATTCTGGTGCTACTGGCCTGGGACCTAAACTCCTTACTAATATTCTGCATCATCTGTTTTCATCATTCTTCCAATGTTTGTGTTACCTTTAATGTCACTAATGGCTTTGTTCTCATTTGCAGATATCTGCAGTCAGAATCTCTTCGGTTACATGATTTTCTCAGGATGATAGTTGTCTTCCCCCTCAATTTATGCGCTGTGAAACGCGGAGTAGCATGAAGACAGAAGTTTCTCTTTCTATGTGTGGATTGCCTTATTAGTTGGTACTCCGCAAGTACTTGAGACTGCGCTATTTATGCACTAGGATGATAGCTTGGCAGCTTATATAACCATGTTTTGTTTCCTTTCTCATCTGCTGATGTTGGACAAATTGGTTCCTGCATTACTCGATTTAGCTGTCCCAGAAGAATAGACGGATCCGCTACTGTTTTTTTAGTTAATTTCGTCTGGGTTTTCTTTGGTTGGAATGTACCTGGCAAGCATCTTGGTTCAGTTATGGTTGGTATAGTTGTAGCCTGCAAGCAAAAGGTTCCATGATCTTGGGTTTTCTTTGGTTGGAATGTACATTTCTAACTGCATGGTCTATAAAAGGATTGTATGGTTCAACCCTCATCAGGGGCTGTTCAATAGTCCCTGTTCTGAAAGCTGAGAGTGATGGCTCTTCAGCGTTAGCTGGTTACGGACACACGATATTTTTGTGCCTTCCCTTTCTTTTTGAATTGTTTTCAAGCCCTCTTTGCCTGTGCGTGTCTGTGGCGAATTCAACATATCTTCTCGTTACTACAATGCTTACTGGCCCGAGAGAAGGAGAATGTAGACTGACTTGCACCGGTTTTTTTTACGACTCTGAAAATGGATAACGTTTAAGTAGAAGTGCTACGTGCCATATCGGAGGATCTTCGACGATCTTAGCACGGCGTTCATCGTCGCCTGCACTCCAAGTGGTTCCGTCCCCGGTGGTGGGGTGACAGCCATGTTTCGAGATCGGATTTCGCCTGCGGTGGAGAGGAGCCTGGATCCGATCGCGTTTTCTTGTCTTCTTTCAGGGTCCTTTTTGCACTTTAGTGAGGACTTGGTTGTACTTTCAGTTTCTTTCAGTGTCCTCATTGTATCTGTATGCCCACCGCTGTTTTAATGAAGCCCCGCTACCTTGTTCAAAAAAAAAAAGTAGAAGTGCTACGTGTTTTTTTTAGGACCGTATGAGAATGCAAGCCTTCTTTATAGACAGGGAAATAACCAAATACAAGGATCCACATCAAATACAACCACTTGGCCAAAAGGCCTACAAATCACAATGGTGTACAACTCAAAAAAGCCCCACTAGCTTCAATCCATCTGCCTCTTCAACAATGGCTAAGCCATGGCGAAGTCTATGATCGCCCATCCAACATCTGTTCCACACCACTTTACAAGCAAAGAGTTTGAATTTGAGGAGAGCTTTACATTTCCAAATTGATTCATGCCATGGCTAAAGCGGGCGCCCATGCATGCTGACTTTGACGAGAAGCCTTTGGAGGCGGTCCATATCAACTCTAAGGAGCCATCTACACTGTCCAACTCTTGGACGGTAGAAACCAAGTTTCGAAGCGGCAGGTACTGAACCATGGTCAGGATCGACGGCCCAGCTGAAAGGTCATGTCAGAGGACAAAAACTATCCACTAGGGGGAGGGGGGTTGAATAGGAGCTACAAAATTATATCTTTTTCAATTTTAGATTGGTTGCGAAAAAGTAAAGATGAGTGCGGAAAGGTTGATATGATCCAATATGAGATGCAAACACAAACAAGAAAACTACAAATGCAAGACAAGTGTAAAAGAAAGCGGTACAACCGGGGAATTGCGCGAAGATGAAGGAGACGAGGTTTGTTTCCCGTAGTTCCCTTCACAAAAGGAGGTACGCCTATGTTGAGCAGGTGTGGCACCACAAAGGTGATAACCACCACACAAATGTCACCTTATTCCTTGTACGCACACTAGAAAGACGTTCCTACTACTCCACTAAGCAACACTGGTCGAGGTGGCTAGCCTTCACATAAGGTTGGGGCGAACTCCACAAAGGACAGAGGTTCCCAACAACATCACAAATTAGTCACAACAAGATCTAGGACGAGATGCTCTTCCAACAACAAGGACTCCCACAAAGAAGATCTAGGGTTTCTAAGTCCACAAAGGAAAAGTATGGGGACCACAAAATTTCTTGGGTGGATAGGTAGATCTAGCACTCCTCCTTTGATTCCCCAGATTGGAGGGATTTGGTTGGCTACGGAGGGAGATCCACTCGTTTTAAGGTCAAGCACACTGGATGGGAGAGAAAGTCTTCGTGCTGCTCAAATCTGATTCGGTGAAGAAGAACACTCCCCCTTTTATAGCCCGTACGAGTCTTCTAGCCGTTGCAGTTCCCGAGGGGGCGGAAGTTCCGGGTTTATTTACTCCGAAAGTTCCTCCCCCTCCCCCTGGGAATATTCGGTCTTCTTAGCTACTGGGTCAGGGGTGGAACTTCCGGCCGACCCGGACATTTGGGGCCGGAAGAAAATAACTTCCGGGCCCGATTCTGTAACGTGGCACGCTTGGTCCTTAGCCAATGAAGGTTGGGCCGGATGTATACGGCCAGAAAGTTCCGGTGCAACTTCCGGCCAAGATGGACGCCTTGGCAGACGCACGGTATATGGGGCGGATGGAAAATCCATCCGGCCCCAAACTTCCGATCGAATATCTGACCTAGGCTTTTGCCGTTGAAATCCTAGGCGTGTAGTAGGCGGAATTTCTGGCCGCTTGGGGGCCGGAACTTCCGGCCTGAAGAGAATCCCACTTCTTCCTTAAAACCAGCAACATTGTAGCTTTCTCCTCACATGTCATCTTCCACCAAAAGCAAAGATCATAGATCCAATTCAAATGAACCAGATACAAGACCAAAACAAATGGTGGTTCATCATCCATAGTGCTAAAAATGATTCCTACACACTTGAGCACATATGGTAACATTCTTATTCAAGTATTGTTATACACAAAACACTAGGGATAGAGCATGCTCTTTCATCATGGACCCACGTGTGCAACACTAGCCCCCGGGCCACCGTATGCGTGTGTTGCAAGCATTGATCCACAAAGTTGAAGAATATAGGTGCAATCATCTCCACTCTTTGGATGATAATCCACCTACATCTCTAGAGAAGACATGCCTCACCATTATCAAGCCCGTGCTTATACAAAGCTTGAAAGATTGCTCAAGCATTAGCCGAGCAAGCCAGCCGATCGCACGTCCAAGGTTTATTTGTCGATGCATGGCATACGCATAGCCACTTCATGTGAAGGGCATCATTGAGCACATGAAGGCTCCGAATGCCCAAGCCTCCAAACCTTGTGGGAGTGGACACGAAAGGCGATGCGAGAGGGCAAGCCCCTCCCTTTGCCGTTGTATTTGAACACCAGAGAAGTCCACGACAGAGCCACTCCAGGGCGTTGATCATCCACACATGTAAGGCAAGGGCACATCATAGCATAAATTGACATTTTTGTAAGCACATCCTTCACAAGCATGCATATTCTCGAGATGTCAAGAATAGGAAGCGAAGCTCCCAAAGGTCATCTCCTCTCCTTCGCCGAAGGAGCCAAAGGCTGGTCGCGTGGCCGGAAGGCCACAGAACCAAGGTAGATTGGTTCCTCCTGAACTGATTAGTCGAAGATTATTGAAGTCGAAGCCGCAGAAACCATAGATCCAACATGCATACTTCCCATAGACAGTGCCAATTGATGTGGGGTAACCACGACAATGCCCATATGTGATGGACTTGGGTTTCGGGGAGGAAGCATATTGGTGATTTTAACGGCATACAAGCACACCATAAAAGGTACGAGGCGAGTTTAACCAAGCTTCAGGCCTCTGAAGGAGAAACCCTACATGTTGCTTGTCTACTTGTATGTGGATGAAGATTACATGGGGTCGCCGAGAAGCGATGGTGATGTCAATCTAGTGTAACTAGGGTTTGGCGTCTCTCTCTTTTCTTAGTCTCCTCCTCATGACGGCCCCTCTTGGTTACCGAGCTCAGGTAGGATACAATGTTACAGTTTCCTCAGCTTAGCTTAATCCTTGCTACACACATCGAATCCATGGCCTTCGGGTGCTTCTCACTGTCCAACTTCTCTTTGGCTATGGGATCCTCATGGGCTTTTACTTGGACCACACCAGGTATATTAATAGAGATACCCATTTAGGTATACCCATATCACTACCCCTCGCCTACCTCGCGCATCTTCTCTGCGCCGATGCCAGTAGCCACCGTGAGATTCATGTCCCCATGGCGCCGTTCCGGTTGGCGGATGTCCGACCCGCCTCAATTCGTGATGCACGTCGCCGGCCATGACTACCTCTATATTGCTTGTCGTCCTCGACCCCGAAAGGCCTATGTGTCCTCTCTGTCTCAACCATGGCGCCTCCCCTAGCCGCTCGATCCCCCAGTCTACTCGCTCGGGTTACGATCTCAGGGACAGTGCGGGTGAGGTGGGCGTGCTCGGAGCCGGCGAGGCGGAGGCGCATCCAGGATCCACCCTCGGATTTGGCCAATGTCACATAGGAAGAAAAAAATCCGCCAGAAAAAAAGTATGAAAGGAAAATAACAGGAATAAGCTGACATCTACCCGCCCAAAAGTTATAAACCCCCCTAGGATTTAGGCCTACTATCTAACACTCCTCCCTCCGTTTCTAGATATAAGGGGTATAGTTTTTTGATTTTGTTTACAAAATGTAAGGTGTTTCGCGTTGCACAACTTATCGGGACAATTTTTTTTAGGTTTTTTTTATTGTGCTTCCTTATCTTTTACAAACTCCTCTATTTCTCATGTCAATTGTGCAATGATAAATGATAATCCCATCCAAACTTGGTGTAATTTTCTCTCCACGCAAGCTCTTTAATTTTCGTGCCAAAAACTATAGTCACCTAATACCCAGAAAAAACCGTTGTCTTCTTTGCCCTGTTAGAGCATCTCCAGTCGCGTCCCCCAAACGATGTCCGGGCAAAGCGCCGGATTAGTCGTTTGGGGGACGTCCGGACAAAATTTTCGTTTGGAGAAGGTCCCTTTTCTAGCCACGTCCCCCAAACGCGACCTCCAAACAAAAATTAAGTGTAAAAGTCGTGTCCGGCGTCCCCGGTAGAGACTCTATACACAGGGGATGGGCTAGGGACGCCGTGACAACATTTGGAGCACGTCCGGACCGAAGCGGCCTTTGGGGCACGCGGACCGGGACGTTTTTGGCCGGCGTCCCTCAGATCCTTTGGGGACGCTTTGAGGACTGCGATTGGAGATGCTCTTAGCACTAGTCAGAAACCTTTGTACCAAGGCTAAGAGCATCTCCAGTCGCGTTCCCCAAACCGTCCCCCAAAGCGATTTGGGGCGCGCCGGACAAAAAAAGCGTTCCAGCCGCGTCCCCCAAAGCCCTTTTTCGTCCGGCGCGCCCCCATTCGGTGTCCGGCGCCCCGAGCCCGTCCCCGTCCCACGTGGGACGCACCGGGGACGCCGGACACAACGAAAGCGAGGCGGGAGTGGCGGGGCCGACCCGTCAGCGGCACAATTAATTTAAACCTAACCGTCGCCTACCTCGCGACGGAAGTTATTGGCGCGCGAGCCGACGGTGCAGCTCCCGCAGAGGGCGCAGCGACGCGTCCCGTCGCGCCTAGCTCTGCGTGCCGGCGTTAATGAGCGCCACCGCTCCTCCGCCTCCCTCCGGCCTATAAAAGGGGCGCCTCTCATCGTCCCTCTCACACACAAACCCTAGCGCCTCTCTCCCAAACCCTAGCCGCCACCATCTCTCAACAAGACTCGACGCTATGTCCGGGTAGAGGCGGAGGCGGACCTCGCGGCCGCGGCCGTGGTCGTGGTCGTGGTCGTGGCCGCGGCGCAGCCGAACGCTCGCCGTCGCCTTCCACGCCGCCGCCTTCATCATCGTCGGAGATGGACGTGGAGCCGGACGTCCCGTTCGAGTTCGTCCACGTCCTCAAGGGCGACCCGCGCGGCATCCAGAGGCTGCCGGACTCCTTCGCCGAGTACGTCGGCGGCGTACGCCCGCGCACGATGCATCCTGCGGGAGCATTCGTGCGGCTACCGCCGGTGGATCGTCAAGGCGATCTACGATGCGCGCGGCAAGATGTACTTCAACATCGGCCGGGAGAAGTTCGCGCGCCACCACAGCCTCCAAGCCGGCTTCATCCTCGTGTTCTCCTACTTCGGCAACAGGGACATGAGCGTCAAGGTCTTCGACGAGAGGCGCCGCCTCCGGGACTACCACGTCGACGGGGACGACGACGGCACCGACGAGGAGGACGACCGAATGAGTGTTGTTTCTTCGCAGCGAATACGTGCACGGAGGTTTCCGCCCGTTCGTCTCATCGGTAGAACCAACAAGGGCACCATCCTCCCGCTGGATTTTCCGAGCTTAGGTGACTGGTGTGCCTCGAGTGTTCTTTCTTAGCAGCGAACACACGAAACCTTCGATGCACGGCCTAGTTAGGTTTAGTTTCTTTGCAATATTTTATATTTGTGTCCACCATGGTTCAAACTATGTATTAGTTTGTGGAAAACCATGTTCCAAACTGTGTTTTCGTGTAAACCACGTTCCAAATTATGTATTAGTTTGTGGAAATTGAAATAAAAATGCTAGAAAAATTATTTTAAATGTTTGGGGCTAGCGCTTGGGGACGCTGCACGGTGAGATGACGTCCCCCAAACGCTGCAGCGAACGAACACGCTCCCCAAACGCTCGATCCGCGCGGTCTGTGACGCGATCGGAGATGCTCTAAATTCGACAAGCAGTGCATGTTGGAGCGAATTCTTTCGATTTCGGTGAACTTCAACAAACAGTGGTGGATTTTTTAATGCATCGCATCGCTACACCGGGCGTGGTCGATCGAGCTTGCCGCGGCAGCGCGCGTCGCGGTCGTACCGGGAACCACTCCACCTAGCAGCGCGCGCGCGTCACGCTCACGCACCGCCGAAGCCATTATTCTACCACCACCGCCACCACCACCTAGTACTAGCAAGTAGCAAGGCAGGGGTAGGCACCGGACAAACGGTATTACCGGCGACAGCGCGGCCGACACGCCACGCTTCACGCTTGTGCTCGCCCCGGGACACGCCGCTCTCGGCCCCGCCAGCCACCACGCGCCGAGTGCGCGACACGGCGCGGCGCACGCTCCCCACCTCGGCCGGCGTCAGCGGCAAGCAAGCAGCGGCCGCCGCGCGGCTCCCATCCAAGTAAAAAGGACGGGCGCGCGAGCGACTGGAGCCGACCCTGACGCGCACGGAGGCGTCGCCGTCGAAAGCGCGTGGGGTCCCGTCACGGGCCAGCGTCGGCCATGCCTCGGGCACCCACCGTGTTAACTCGCCGACCGCGACGTCCAACCGAATCCATCGAACGCGCCCTCACCCGGCCGCTACGACGCCGCCGACGGCGACGACGCTGCTGCTCTGTTGGCACCTCGCAGCTGATCACTCTCGACCGGAGGCGAGTTGTGCCGACAGTGATAACGAGCTTGCCGCCTAGAATCGGATACCCTGCCGCCGCGTCTGTTCGAGCGCGCGCCGACGACTACCTGTAACCAGAGGAGAATCGTGCGTAGCTGTTCCAGCAGCGAAACCGACGAACTGGCACGGAATCAAGTTGCAACCAGCACACCGAACCTTGATCCATCTCTGTGGTCGAAAACAAAATAAGAAGAATAATGTGGCACATCAACCAGCCACAACACAAGAGCAGAATATATCAAGTGGAAGGGAGCAACTGGAGGAACATGAAACATTCTCCAGCCAGCATACATTCCATTCCATCCGGAATCTTTGTTCTTAATTAACGACAGGCAGACATTAACGAGGGGGAGGAGGAATCATGTAAGAAGAAAGAAAGAAACCCAAGCACTCCTTGGTTTATACAGAGACGAAACATCTCAAGCTCGTCCCATCAAAGCCTGTTTTGAGTTAGCACACTCGGAGTAAAACGCGGCAGCTAATCTCAATAAACAAGCTAAAATTAAGGTCATCGTTATCGTTCGCCATACTATGATATACCCCCCGTGCACCATGTACTTACTAGCAGTAGTAATTAATCGGAATTTGTCGGAGCCGATCGACGCGCTCCACGGTTGCCTGAGCGGTCAGGTCAGGGGAGGTTCATGAAGACGGCCGGGTCAGTGTCGGCGCCGAACCCGGCGCCGCCGCCCCAGCACGCGCCGCCCAGGTCGAACGGCGCGGGCCACTCGAAGGAGTAGGCGTCGTCGCCCAGGGCCTTGCCGCCGACGGAGAGGTAGTCGGAGAAGCCGAGGTCGAGCGCGGCGGCGGCGTCGGCGTCCCCGTGGTGGAGGAGGTCGGTGAAGGAGTCCTCCTCCGCCGCCGCCGCCGCCGCGGGGACCACGAGCTCCGTGGTGATCTCGCTCGCGGAAGCCTCGGTCGGTGGGGTGGTGGTCGTCTCGGTCATCTTGGCGGCAGCGTCTTGGGCCGTGGCTTCGTGGACGGAGGTGGCGACCGGCTCGGGTGGCGTGGCGCGGCGCTTCTTGGTGGGCTTCTTGACGGAGGAGGAGGAGGAGGAGGAGGAGGCGGGGCGCTTGCGGGTGCCGCCGCCGACGGGGACGCTGCGGAGGGTGCCGCCCTTGGTCCAGTAGCGTCGGCAGCCCTTGCAGAAGTGGCGCGGCTGGGAGGTGTTGTAGTTGTTGTAGTAGCAGAACTTGGTGTCCCTGGACTCGCACCGCGGGCACGGCTCACCCTCCGCGGCCGCCGCCTTTGTTGCTGCAGGAGGATCCGACGGCGGAGTCGAGGCCGGAGCGGCGTAGCCCTTGGGCCGGCGGAGGTCGACGCCGACGAACTGCTGCGCCGGCCGGCGGCCGGGCTCGGCCGCGTGGAGGAGCTGCTCCTGCATGCGAGGCGGCGCCGTGGGGAGCGGCAAGGGAGATGGCGCGCGCCCGCGCGGTAGCTTTGGGAGTTTTGGCGGTAGAGAAGAGAGCGGCAAGGGAGGCAGGCGCAGGCGAGAGGGTGGTTTGGCACGGGGAAGGGTCTCTTATGGTCGCGGTCGCGGCTACGGCGTTGGACCTCGCGCGACGACGAGTACCCGTCTATATCTACCGGTACTTTGTAAGCCGGTGGTGGTCCATTTGTCAGTCTTTCAAGCACTTAGCCCTTAAGCCACGATCCCTAACCCGCCACCTAAAATCCTAAATCAGACATTTTCTTTTGTCCAATATTGTCCGTCTAGGTGAAGGTGAAAATAGAGATTGCAGGCCCGTATCCTCCTATGTAACGAGCGCATTTCGAACGCGTAAAATAATCTCGTTCTTAACGATCATATTATGCATTATCACGCAACAATTCATCACCTAATGCATGGACTTTAGCGATTATGTTCTTGCCGGGTGACGGACAATTGTCCACTGAGCTTGGAGGCACACCAAATCCCCGCTCCACATCTTTTTTACAAGGCTCTTGCATCTTGGCAAATCTATTTGTCTTTTCCATGTTTAGATTACAGACTATCTTCACCAGTGTGACCCAGTTAGGGTAGATGTCATCATGACGCTCATTTTGAATGATATATTGTGCACACGTAGTTTTCGATCACGCAAACGCAAACGGACTCATCG
Source organism: Lolium rigidum (assembly GCF_022539505.1). Taxonomy (NCBI): domain Eukaryota; kingdom Viridiplantae; phylum Streptophyta; class Magnoliopsida; order Poales; family Poaceae; genus Lolium; species Lolium rigidum. The sequence continues at coordinate 121,615,185 of NC_061508.1, forward strand.
CCCCGTTGGAGATGCCCTAGCTCGCACAATGCCTTAAATCCATGCATCCATTTGGCCCGCGCGTCCTCCACCTTGGCCATGTGGTCATACAAACATCTCAAGAAAATATTGAAAAAACAAATAATGTCACAGTTCGCAAGTAGCAATAAAAGGATTCGACATGGAACATAGTTCAGAAAAGACAAACAAACAAGACAAATATTGAGTGGATCACAACATATAGTTCATTTGTGTGGGGAAGAACGTTACCAAGTCCTTGATGACGATTCTGCTCACGAGGTGTTCGATGACACCACGTTAAACTTATTGCGTTCCGATTGAATAAACGACCATCGCTTTTAAATGGACAATTGTTGCGCTCACTCTCAAACCGGCGTTCCCCAAAGCGCGTATGCTCGTGGGAGAAGTCATGGATTCTCTTCTAAAATGATCCCTCCTGTTTTGCGTGGTACCATTAAGATGATCTTCTCCAATTGCTATCGACCAGAATGTCATTGATTGTTAGGGCATCTCCAACCGCGCGACCCAAACCGCGCCCGCGCGTCCGTTTGGGTCGAGCCGGACAAAACGCGCGCGCCGCTGGGACGCACCGCAAAGCGCACGGCCGCGGCGTCCGAACGACGCAAACCCGGTCCAAATCTGGGCTAGGTTTGCGTGGCCGCGGATGGCACGCGCCGTCCGCTCGCGTCCGCCCGTCGACGCCTCGTCTCCCTTGGGCCCACCTATCGGCGACCGGGGAGACTATTAAATGGGGACCGGAGGGATCTCGGCCCTCCACCTCAGCCTCCACTCCACTCCCCGAGCAAAAACCGCCGCCATGGCCCCGAGCGACGCGCTCGCTCCCCGGAGCGAACGACGACGAGGCCACCAGCTAGCCGGCGGCCGGCCGCCGGCGCCGCGGGCCGGAGGGAACCGCGGCGGCCTCCACATCGGCAGGCCGGCCGCGGCGGCGCGGCATTGCCGCAACCGCCACCGCTCCTCATTGAGCCCAAGCCGAGTCCCTGGAGGAGGACCCGGACCTCCGCGCCGCCCGATCATCTCGGCGGCGGAGGAGGAGGCGAAATGGCCGCAGCCCACGCGGCCATTCGCACCTCCGAAATGGAGGAGGCGGCGCGGCGGGAGGCGGAGGAGGCGAGGACCGGGAGCTCTACGCCCGTGCCCTCCGTGCGCGACGGAGGAGGAGGAGGAGGACGCGCGCGGCGGGAGCGAGGCCGTGCGCCGCGGCCGACGAGGCCCGCCGCCGGGAGCAAGCGGCGGCGGGAGGACAGCGGCGGCGCCGTGAGGCCGGGCGCCGCGCTCCGGGCAGAGAGACAGCGCAGCGCTCAGCGAGGAGGCGCCGCTCCGTGCGCCGGCACGGCGCCGGTGGCTCCGACCCCCACTCGCCGTGGGAGAGGCCCCGTGGTCTCCGTGGCCGGAGTCCCCGCGCGCTCCGGCCACGACAGACGCGTCGCCGCCGGTGGTGGACGACGACGACGTCGCCGACGACGCCCACAGGGCTAGCGGCGCGACCGGCTGCCACCGCGTCGCCGACCAAACCCTAATAGAGGGTTTTTAGTATAGGTTTAAATTTAAAAGCCCATATAGGGTCTTCTTTGTTAGTTATTTGCCCAAAATAGGGCTATGTATAAATTTGCCCAAAATAGGGCATATGTTTTAATCAAATTTCGCTTAAATTTGCTTTTTTTCCTTTTATTTTCGTGTTTCCGGATTATGCGATGCGTCCGCGCGCTAGGCGCAAGCGCGACCCAAACGGACACGCGGACGCGGGTCGCTGTCCGCGTGTCCGGCCGGCGACCCAAACGGCCTAAAACGGACGGCCCAGCGCGTCTGTTTGGGTCGCGCGGTTGGAGATGCCCTTAAACAAAGGTTCATTTGTACCGCGACGGGAGGGCGACAGGAAGGCCGTACCGTACGCGCGCGCGCGCTCGGCGGTGGAGCCTAGCGCGGCATCCGACAGCGGCCGGCCCCCGTCGTCGGCCCCACGCCCACTTACCACGGCGCTGGCTAGTAGTAATAAACCACAGTCGCCTCACGTCAATGGCAGGGTCCCGCGCGTCAGCGGCGTGCGTACGGCGCGAGGGACGGGTGACGGGACGGGGCGGGCAGGGAATTATCGTCTCGCGCACGGAACTAAACTATGCGCCGTGTCGGCCACCGGCGCTTGCATGCGGTGGCGCGCGCGCCACGTGGTCGGACTTCGGAGGGCGTCAGCTAGCTAGCCCGGCGCCGCCGCCGACGCTTGGCTGGCCCGAACCGGCGGGCGCGCCGCTCCTGCTCCGGGAGCGGTTCAGCGGCGCCGACTGACGTCTGACGAGACCGCGAGAGAGACCGTCCTCTCTGCACAGGTTAATTTATTCGTCCAGGACTTAATTAACTGGAGACTTTGGCGCCGACGCACGCCTCGTGTTGGCGACTCCTGCCTCAGCGGCGGCGTCAGAAACATGCGACGCGACGAGGGCAGTTCACCGCCGAGCTCCGGGGCGGGGCCCGCCTGCCTGGACTGTGCTAGGCATGGGTGGGACCTGGGCGGGCACATGGACGGTGGCCTGGTTCGCCGCGTTGGGCGGGCCCCAAGCTTGGACCTCGCACGCACGCAACGAATCCCGTTCGCGTCGCGTCGGCGCGCGCACCTAGGACCGCAGTGGTGCCGCCGTGTCGCCCGTCCGTTCGCCCGGCGTCGCGTCGCGTCTGCTGGACGCGATACCGTCGCGGCGCGGCGGCAGGCAGCATGGGACGCACTCTCCGGCCGCGCGCGGGAGGGAAATACGATACGGGGGGATCCGGCGATAACGACGGCCGGCTGATTGGAGATGGGATTCCGTTCCGCCAACGTGGGCTCGGCTCGGCTCGATACATTGATCAATCCAGCATATTCGGGTGTGATGGGTTGCATGGATCTCGTTTCAGGCTTCATGCACGATGCCTATAATGTATTTTCAAGCGGAAACGGTCTAAAATCTATGGTCTGTATTTTGTTTGGTTGTTTCAGTGATTTTTTCCCCGCCGGAACAGACTATGGATGCGGATGTTTGGTTGGCTGCATTAACCTGCAGTAAGAACATCAAAAAACACAAAAACATCGAGAACACCAGTGCCATCACCCTGCAGTAAGAACATCAAAAAACACAAAAACATCGAGAACACCAGTGCCATCAGGTAGTAGCAAGTTATTTTGGGAGAACTAGAACGTAACAACGGCAATGACAGCTACAACATTCACGGCACTTGAGCATCCTCATCATATGGCCAACTAAGGCATACCAACTCGATCAACGACGATTATTTAGCAGCCGTCACAATAGCTCGATCACTACTCACCCTCCTCCTCGGGCCTTTTGCTACACTCAGCGTGCTCAGGGCACATGCCAACAAACTCGCAGCATGAGAGTCAAAGACGACCACGTGTACTCATTTGCACTAAGCTTCTTAAAGAAGAGCATGTAACAAATCTTTAGGTTGTGGCAATGCCAAACTCTGTCCAGCCAGCTTCAAGGATGGCAATGCCACTGATATTTATCTATGAGTGGCACATTGTGCTGGTCTTGATGATGATCTTCCCTGGGACCGGGCCCATGTATGGCCTGAAGGCATCTGGGAGAGGGAGCACCCCGATCCTAGGAGCCATCATCACCTTGGTCTCTTTCTAGATCCTTCTTTCACAGGAAGATTTACATGCACTACTAGTACCAGGCGCATCATCTACAAGAAAAAGAGTTATTGCAACTAAAAGGATGAGAACATAACCACAAATATGAACACTCATGAGAATGACGAAGCATACAGTGTGACTCATATAGTCCGTGAGATGAATTTGTATCTACAAAGTTTGATGTACAACCATTGTTGTTCGACAAAACACAATGTAGATAGAGATCATCTCATCAACATTTTAATCGTTGGCATCATAAAACCAATGATAAGAAGGAACCACATTACAATGAAGGATTGATACTACCAATTACACACAATGTCAAAATTGGTTTTATCCAACCAAGTGCAATAGACAATGAGGTCTGCTTGTGCAACATATGCACAAGGTTGGGTAGAATCATCGCACACTAAAATGATGACACATTTGAATCACTGGCCCAATATAGAACATTTGTAAGTTGAGACCCTCATGGAAGGTAGCATCCATAAGGTAAGATTTGCCATGCAAGACTAAGGAGAATACAATGTCAATGTGCTTTTGCATGGCCTAGGTATTGCAAGGCCTCCTTAGACCACACTATGCTACTGAATTTAATCATCATTCATTGCATTAAAAAAATTGACATCAAAAGGAATTTCATTCATGCACAAGGTGGTTACAATCATTCTCGACACAGTGGTTGATCTAGTCTAGAACATTCTCAAGCTTGAAACCTACAGTTACCTCTAGCTTGCACACCTTTGCAAGCTCATGCGCTACAGTATTACAATATCTTTTCACTTGAGATAAAGTAAAATGGATGGAAGAACTTCTAATCCTATTTGTCTCCCTCTAGATGAAGCAGAGTTTAGACAAATTTTGATTTGTGTCTTTGACAGCAGAGCACACTGTTGCTCACTCCATTTCCACTTCTCCGGAACAAAAGCCATGCGGAACACACATTCGTAGTCATCCTAAAAGAGCTCTAGCCTCGGCTTCCTCCATATCATCACAAATTAGCAGCTGCTTCAACATAGAGCAAATCACCGTAGCAGTATGGTCTCTGATAACATCACCCATATATCCTTGATTTGTTTCATGGATAAGGACGCATTAACATCCATTTTGAGCTTACCATGCCCTGAAGAAGTCCAAATGGGCATGATATTTCCAGCATAAGTTTCTTGTGTAAATCTAGCATAAGTAACTTGCATAGCTTTTTTGTTTACTGCAAGGAACCTACCCAGAGCAATTAAGTGTATCAACACAGTTTTGCAGGAAATAGAGACGAGGCTTCAGTTGAACTCTTACAATCATCATGGACTATATTGTTTCTAAGATGCCAAGCTCTGCATAAAAGGAGCAGAATACGGAACAAATTCTTTATTTGCATTCACCAATAAAATAAGGAGGCAATCCGGTCCAGTATACCTGAACTGTTCTTTCATTTGGCAGACTCCGAACTTCTCTCATTTTAAATCCGAGAGGTTTTGCTTTTGGACAAGCCACCTTGGCATTGGACTAATAAAACACAAAAATAGACACACAAAGAACACAATGAACCAAATGCATGCCTCATATGTGCAACCTATCAATCAACTATCATAACCAAGTACTCTCTGGGATAATCCAACATTTAGCAAAGGCCACGTTCTACCACAGTTCTAATCATCGGTAATAGCGAAAAGTTAATCAAATCTGACTCAGAATCAAACTACAAGGTCATAATGAATCGAGAAACCATTTCACAAATCAGCCGTAACACTAGGTAGAAGTAGAACAGTATGCAAGTGACAAATTGAATCACAACCAAAAACTATAATCCGGTGGAACCCTAACACGATCTTCTCCACATGTCAACTACCGCTTGTGTGCAGACCATATAAGGCCAGATCTACAGTTAAATTGAGGCATTCAAGGAGTTTGGAAACCTTGCCGCCATTACCGGGACACGGAAGGTTGAAGTCAGGTGGTGAAGGTGTTCTTGCTTGGATACGAAGATGTGCGGTCGATGTCGAAGCAGCGGGTGCGGGGGAGAAGAGGTGATGGGAGACAATCTCCGTATGGGAGTGAGACGAAAGGATTGGGCGGCGAGGGAAATTGATGGTGCGTGTCACGAACCGATGACAGCGTCTCGCGCTCCTTCCCTATGTGTGCAAGGGAAGTCTATCTCTCTGTGCTCCACGTGGCCAAACTCCCGGGAACGATAGATTCGGGTGTAGGACATGGGCCTGGCTCCAGACTGCTTTGACGCGCGAGGGCCATGACACGGAGGGAGCCCACACATCCAATCGGCAGAATTTTGTTCCCTACGGTCCGATTGCAAGTCGCGCGGGCTACCAAGCATATCTACGATGGCGTTGGGAGCTGGGGCCAAGTGGATGCTCTAGAGCGAGGTTATTGATCTATAGGTGGTGGATCGATAGTTGTTTCTCTATTTTGTCGATTGGATGTGGTAGATGTTGTTCCAAGATAGCTAGACATCCATGGTCGAAGTGTCAAAGCGACATGTGCCATGATGTTTGCAGCGGGCAACCCTCATTGGCTGACGGGTCTTCTTCCAACGATGCGTCTCAGGATCGACGATAGTGGAGTTTGCCGGTGTTCGTTACCAATGTCGTCTGAAGGCGAGTTGAAACCATAGGGATGGCTACTTTCGTGAATTTCAGCTATTTTTAGGATTCTATTAAAAAAGTTTCTAAACCACATGTTCTGTCCTGATTTGTCTGCTAATTTCCACGTTTATGTATTCATGTAACTTTATTTTTATTAATAAAATACATGGTTATTCTATAAAGAAAAGTCACGCCCCTGCTGCTGTTGTTTTGATCTGCGTGTCCATGTTCGAGACATCTACAAACAATTTTCATCTCCGATCACTCTTACACGTAGCACTATTTTCGATTGACTTATCAGTAGTTCGATGAGTAAAAAATACTGCATGATCTTGCGGCAGGTAGCAATATTTTTTGCGGCAGGTAGCATGATCGAACTCGAGGACCAAATCTTGGGCGGCTTAATCAATGCAATGCGAGGCAGCAGCTGCGACCGGACATGGCCCGTGATCGATCGATGAGCTGCGACGGCTGGCTCATCATCATTAGAGGCGGCTGATCGATCGCCTTAATCATTCGGTCGTGCCAGCCCAGCGTTACATGCTTCGATCATCGATGCGGCAGGTCGGTCGAATGAAGCGACGTGGCGCGGCGCTCTCCAAGCGAGAAGAGAGACTCAAACATGGTCTTAGATTTTAGGCCGATGGCGATGTGCTGTAAGTACACGTGAGAGATCTCCTGCCCGCACGTCGGACGACTATCGTCCAGCCAGCCCGCGGACAGACGTCGCCGACCGCCGGCGATCCGTCATGGCTCGCCATGACCTGCCCGAGTATCTCCTCCTTGACCTGGATTTCACAGGCGGATCGATCGCGTCTCCGATCGCACGGTCAGCTCCCTGCCGCTGCTGCTGCACAGGAGCCACGTCGAAACCCACTCGATCGTGTCGCGGTCGGCGCATCTCGTGTGTCCCGGTGCGCTGTATTATTCTCGCTAGCTGCAAGTTGCGCAATCCTCGCTGCATCCTGCATCGGCCGTAGTGGGCGCCCAATAGGTCTCTGCGTGGGCAATTGGGGGAGAGGAATCGCGGCCTACCTCCTGACACGCCGCCGGCAAATGACATTCTTCTCTGTCTACCACCCACTTCCCATCGTGCGAATCCTCGTAACCATCATGGCGTACGGGTACGGCCGGCTGGGTGTCCAAGTCGATCTCACGCTTTCGAAGCAGCACGGGTTCCAGACGGGGATCCGTGCTAATCTGTCGGTTGCCGGGCCGTAGATCCGTGGAGTCCACTTGTCGCGCATCGGAGCATTCAAGGTTTTGCGAATCAGCATTCCGGGCCACAAGTATTTTTCTTCGAGGGAAAGCAACCACTACAACATTACTGTACTATTAAACATTAATTATGTCGTCCGTACGACTGCTCAAGATACAACTGGGGGTTAATTAACCCGGTTACAAGAGAACTTTGAATCATTACAATACCTAGCCATACTACGAGCAACTTTATTACATGAACACAAGTGACTTTTCCTATTACAACCATAAAATTCACGCACTTTGCATAAACACCTGCAGTCAAACTCCACCACATATCTTCACCGTTGCATGCGTTGACAAGTACCAACGCATCTGCTTCAGCTTGACCACATTGCATCCAAGGTTCCGAGCTAGTTCTAGACCCATTGCGCATGGCCATCGCTTCCGCCATCGCCGCTGACTCAACATGCTCTAGGTAAGTGTAAGATCCAGCCACAAACATACCTTTTGTATCTCGGATTACTGCCGCCATAGCCCATGCTCGTATCTCCGTGTGGAAATTCGGTCCACATTTAGTTTGACATGGTTTCATAGTGGTCGACTCGACTTTGCTTCAGCTAAACCTACACCATTAGAAAAAGATTTTATAAAATTTGGTGCAGGCTAGTTTCTGAGGTAGCACAATTTTTCACTGGTGGTAGAGTCTCTCCATGTGTGTGTCTCCTTCTAATCCATAACATGTATTTAGAGCCGGAGGAAGTATATTAAATTAAGAGAAGATACAACATTTTATAGGGAAACCCCTTAATAAATTCGGAGATCAACTCGCAGTCCAAGCAAGTCAACACTTTTGCAATTTAGCCCCTCCTTGCTTCTTCCGCTTATCCTCCCTCAGGCCTCGTTTGGTGCCGGGTGAAAACACCAACCATCCAAAACACTACCCAAAACGCTACAAAATCCCTTTCACCCAAAACACTTGTTTGGAACATTGGTTTTAAAAACTAATGTATTCAAGTGTATTCAACACAAATGATAAAAAGAGAATCCTTTTTGATAGTTTGAACTAGACTTGTATCAAAAATAAAAATCTGATCTTTTTAGCACACTAGAAGAATATATCTCACATCGATAATACAAATACATCAGTACCGGAATGTATCATTGCTTTAGCACAAAAATGAATTTGATCATGCTCCTACAAACATCAATACATAAATGTATGATTTCAGCAACAAATGTATGCATTTCAGTAACAAGATCATCTATGTCGATGGAGTGTGGACATCTCTTGATCTCACAGGCACATTGTTGTGACATACATCAGGTCAACGGAACAATGAGATCATAAAGTTCATAGTACTAGTAAACTATGAGCATAAGTATGTGATGCAACCATATATATGTAAACCTCCACCACATAAAACGGCCTATAGAGAGAGCTACTAGGGAGCAGATCATGTTCCAGCCAACATCCAACTTTACTTAACACTAGTTCTAGCATGCAAAATTAGACTAATGCAAAAAGATCTCCGAGTTTCATTTAGAAAAGGAAATGGTTTGTGCACACTTCAACTGTCTCAAGCCAAGAAGATTGTGTAGTACTTACACGGATATTAGCTACCAATACAAATATAAAATTCAATCAGGAAGCAGATTAAATGTTCAGTATACAAAACTATTATAACAAATAGTAATCCGGTAAAATACACCTATACCAACATAAGAGCATAACATTTCAACTATTTTTAATCTTACAGTCAAATAAAATAGCAGCATCGATATATTTGGTGTGGAACAAATTGTAACACCTTATGATTTAAATCAGAATATATCATGTTAAGTCAAGTACACAACAACAAAATACACCTATACCAGCATAAGAGCATACCAGTTCAACTTTTTTAAGCTTACAGTCAACTAAAATAGCAACATCAATATATTTGGTGTGGAACACTTGCACTTGCACCATGTCCATTTGTCCTTATTTAGCTAACTAATCTTGCTTCACTAGTTAACTGTGGCTACGTTTGAAAATTTCTTGCAGATCAGAGGCAGCCTAGCGATGGGAGCAGCGCATAAAGTGCACTTGGCCTTATATGGAATTCGGTTGATTCGAACTGGGGTGATTAGTTATAAGCATACAGATGATCAATCTAGGCAACAAAGATTGACCCATGCATTAGCATACACATGCAAGAAGACACATAACATACATTATGGATTCTGCTACTAAATAAGTTTCGATAAATAATGCAGATTACATGGCTGTAAGCAGGCTCATATCTGCATAGCTTACGCATTTCTTAACTAAGATGCAACTATAAATCACTTTCCAGAATGACCAATGGCTAACATGAGTACAAGAACTTCCATGAGAAAGGAAGTGTTTCAACCACCAGGGAAGTGTTTCAAAATGTTTTCCGGTGGCAGGAGCATATGCTCCCATGTGGCGAATTGAGTTTCGTGGTATCTAACTTCTAGTAAGATTAGACTAGTAGCTTTTCTATGTTCCACTGAACATTTATTGATGATTTTATAGTTGATACTACTACTAGATTCACAAACATCTCTACAAGCAACAACGCATCCCCAGCACACAGTAAGCATTTTGCGCTTAAAATTACAAAACCCAGAACAACAAACAACAATCAATAGCTCAACATTATAACTAAATCATCAATAGTAAATACCCAACCAGAGTAATATCTTTATCTCCTGCCAGTCGAAAAGATCAGAAACAAATGTCACAAATCCCATACACAAAAGAAATGCATCATAAATCAAGTGAAGTTTCAACAAAAAACACTATATTTCTACCATGCATCATAAAAGTAATATCCTTATCGCATGGTAGAAATATAGCTTGCTTACTTGGCTAACCTGGTTATCTGCCCAAGGAACCACGCCATGGGGGTGCCATCTTTATCATCAACAAGGTTGAGAAATATTTCACGATTGTCGCCAATCTTGAGGACATCCAATGCAGGGATTTTAATAACAACTATAATACCATCAATATCTTTAGTGCATCCATGTATCTGGTAATAGAGAAGTTATGTAGAGGTTGTTCTTGAGTGACTTCTTTTTCACGCACATGGACCATCCTCACACAAATAATTGAGCAGCCACTGTCATACACAGAAACAAGATGACTTTTGCACTAGTCATTAGAAACCATATACCCTGGTTGCATATACAACACAATATGCTCCCCAAGAGTAGGAGCTTGGTTGCATATACAACACAATATACCCTAGTTGCGTATACAGCTTGCTATCTTTAGGAATAACTTTCTTATATGTAAAATGATCAAACTATGCAGATGCAAAACATAGATATGGAATTACTTAGCACACCAAAAAAACCAAGCCCAAGCGATTTGAAGTGCTCCTCCCTAATCTATTTGCTGATGATGTAGTGACTTAATATTCCTTGTCCTTGTCCACACCATATAACAACACCAAGAAGGAAGAAAAACAAGCTCGCCACCAGATCATATAAACCAAGACAGTATCAAGAACCCTAGACACAAGAACCCTAGAGTTCAACGAGACAGTACAACCAGATCAAGAATCCTAGACACAAGAACCCTACAGTTCAACGAGATCTCTCAACCAGGAACCCTAGAAATCACAAAAAGGAGGAGCATCTAGAAGTACAGGGAGAGGGAGGCGGTGGGGTGGATGGTACTCACGAATGAGGGCGGCGGCAGGAGCTCCGAGTCGGCGGCGACATGAGCGTCGGCGGCGTGTTAGATGGAGCGGCGCGCGCGAGGGACCGACAACGAGGGAGCATCAGCGACGGTGTCGTCTTCGAGTGTCGGCTGCAACGTCGTCTTGGAGCGGTGGCACTGGTGTCTTCCTCCCTTGTCGCCGCGTCGCCAGCCGCCCGACAGAAAATGCGAGGGAGGTGAAGCGTTTTAGTTCCACCCAGCCCAACGGGTTTCAACGGGTTTCATCGGGCCTAAACGGGCCAAACCTGGCCTACCGAACGTGTTTTGAGGCATTTTCGAGTATTTTAATCGAGCCAAAAAAAAAACGCCCCAAAACCGACCCAAACAGTTCTGAATCACTGGCACCGAGCAAGGAGGGAGATGGACCTCGCGACGGTGGAGCGGCCAGAGGAACGCACAGAAAAACAGCGCCACAGTCATGAGGGTCGGGCTGTTCGACGGCGTCGGGTTTAGCGAACTTCCGACTGGGCGCCCTCCAAGTCGGAGCCCTGCCGGCACGCTAACCCTGCCAGTCCCACCGCCGTGGATCCACCACGACTCCCCGGCCGCTGCGACGCCACCGCGCCACGCCGTCCTCTGCGCCGCCGCACCGCCTCCCTCTCCTCTGCTGCTGCGCCACCGCCCTGCTCTCACACGTATGCTGCGCTTCCGCGCTGGTCTCCCAGCTCCGCTCTGTTCAGAATCCACTGATCCACAAAAAGAAGTAGCATGCTTCAATAGCTGAACTCTCAGCATGTCCAAGGCCAACTTGAACTCCTGTCAGCAGGAACCTTTGATTTACTGAAACAAAGGAATTCAGTGTGTGTATAGCGACACCACAATCTGTACAAAGTAGAGCATGGTCCTCCAGGCAGAAGAGGTATCCTGAAGATTCCTGCAATGTACATAGAGATTCAGGTATGCACATAAGGAACTAACGACATGTTCAGACATTCCTTGCTGCAGGAACCATAGCTCAAAGAAATTCATGTGAGTACAATGTTGTTTCCAATAGCTGTAGGATCAGTTGTGCTTTGAGCATGGGCATTGTACTGTGACCAATAAACTCAGAGTAGCGAAAATACATAATTTGGTCATTAGAGAGGATCCAGTCCAAACTACGCTTTCCACTCCAATGTGTGTCTTAATTGTTCATTGTAGATAGTGGACATAGTGCTCGGTTGTCATTTATGTAAAACCTTGATTAGTTTGCTCCCCCCCCTCCTCCTCCCCGCGCGCAAAAATAAAGATATTTCATGTTTAGTTTTATTGCAATCAAATTGTTTTAAACTTCACCAACCATAAACCACACAGTATACGTACAGTAATGATCATTCAAGCACGGGATCTTTACTAGTAAGAGCATATATTGTTTGATGTGTTTTTTAATCATTTTCTGCATGTTTGTAGTTTCAGATGTTGCCGCACTACTTCATTCTTAGTTTTTTCATGTATCTTACCCCTCTTACTACTACGCAATTTTTCTGCATCAGGTTCTTAAGGCCAGGTTGCCAGGAACTGATGTGATGCAAACTGAACCCTTTTGCCTGCTCTGCTCAGGAACTATTATTTTGATTTATCTTGTGCTTGCAAGATACATATCGTTCAAGACATGTACACTTAATTGTTATTAATCTTATTTTCACTCTGCAGAATGTTTACTCGGGGAACAAGGGAGTGAACGTACAAATGCAAAATAGAGTTTGATTACATATGATATATCAGTCGTTGCTGATTATGTTTTTCCTGTATCTATTTGTGTTTGTTGTTGGCTCTGTATCTATGCCAATGAAAATTAGCTAACCTGGAGTAGGTTTTCATTTTTTTCTTGTTCCGCCTGCTTGCTTATGGATCACACTACTTGGTAAGTATGGCAAAATGCATCAACACATAATCACTATGTTTTACAGATTTCCACCAAATCCTATAGTTTGCATCCAATTCTTTGTTTTGGTAATTAGGATAAGTTTATCTACATTGATTAATCTTCATAGAACTCAAACAATGATACAATGGTATCCCTCCGTTCTTTTTTAATTGACTCGGATTTAGTACAAGTTTGTACTAAATTCGAGTCAATTAAAAAGGAACAGAGGGAGTATCTCTTTTCATCGAAATGAATACACACTTGTGTTGCTTTATAAGTTGTGTGTCTTTTGTACCATCCTAACTCTGACTGTCGTCTAAGTTCTTTTTATTCTATAGCAGGTTGTTAATGTGCATGAAGGATTGAGCCAATTCCTCCTATCGATTAACCACCGTATTGCTCCTGTACTGGTTATTCTGAATTCATAGCCTTTCCTTGAGGTCTGTAGAATTTTGTATGTTCTCAACTATCCTGCATATCGTCTCGATCTATATATGGTTTCAGGACTAATATTTTCAACAGGGATCCTAGGAGCAAAGTCTAAAAAACCCAGATTTCGATATTCTTGGCTTTTCAACTTCCTGCAGATATATAACGAGCTATTATCCTGCTTGTTCCATGTCAGCGTGATCTTCAAGTATATTCTATCCAAGAAGGTACACTGAAATTAGCAATGTCGTTTGATTATATAGATATCTTATTCACATCCATTATTGTAGATAAGGGAGAATACTAGCAGATGAGTATGATAGACGGTGGACTGTGTATCTTTTATTGTAGTAGTGGTCCGTTCTTTAGTTGAATTTAGGCATGATACTTTGTAGACACGTGGTAGACATGAATATGTATGTTGTCCCAGGAATCGCGAAAACTATTAGTTGCACCTGAGAGCATCAGTGCTCTCATTTTTTCCAAAAAATAATGAAAAACGTTATTTCTAGGTATAAAAAATACTGAAAAAAATATATAACTACATAAGTTTCGTTAAAATATATACGTTGTATTTTGGGCTACACAAAAAACTCAGATTTTGTGATAAAATAAGAAGATTTTTTATTTCTATATACAGCAACAAATTTGTATTTTAACTGCAGCGCCCAATAGAACACCTTTTGACCAAAACTTTCCAGGGCCAAAGGGAGTACAATTAGCATGCTTAAACTGATTTAGAATGGAAGACTTTTCGCTGACGAGGATGCAGGCAGAGGGGGCCGACCTGGATAGATGGATATCGAGGCAGGCTTGGGGTAGACGAACTTCGGGGTTGGGACGATGACCACGATGGCGGGGAAACTTGGATGGGGTGTTGGCTCAGGCCGGACTTGGTCTGGAAGGTGACCGAATTGCCATCTGGGCTACGGGGAACAAGGGTATTAACTTGTGATTGCTAAGGTATTGGATTACATGATCATTAACAGAATAACAGCCATCTCTCTGTTCCAGCATTTATGCATTTAGGCTCTTGTGTGGTACCAGAAACTGACCCTTGCAAGGTACTCACGCGCTGCATCTGTTCAACTTTGTATTATACATCAGCAATTAGCAAATTTCCAAACACACAAAATATCAATGTGGGGGCTCACGGCCTGTCGATATCAACATAAAATAGAATTTATTCATATCCAGGTAGAATTACATAAGAAAAAGTTAAAAAATACACCTAGAAACACAAAACATAGACGAACTCCTATTTGTGTGTAACTACTAAACAAACATATGGCACGCAACTCAACGGAAGCAACTTAGAATTATAGAAAGTCAACTCCTATTTGCGGGTAGCTACACCAACGTATGGCCCATCCATGGTACCTATGTATAAATTGCCATCGGCCCTCTCTATTATCTCAGATGGTTTTACTCTTTTTGGGCCTCTCATCTCTTCAACTATCTTTCCGTTGGCTCCAACCCTCACAGCTAGAAGATGATTGTCGACACCAAAGGGCCACTCATTCTTCTCCCCGTGTAACGCCACCCAGTAGCCACCTTTCCTGTCGGGCCTCACATTGTCAGGATAGCCCGGCAGGTCAGCAAAAGGCTCTGTTGTGCCTGCCTTGGAGCCTCTGATCCAATGCTTTAGTAGCTTACATGGTCCAGTAGACGCGACCACCAGGTGTGTCCGGTCGGTACTGATAGCAACGCCGTTTGGATATGCCATCCCAGCCTGGAGAGCCCTGACTTGTGTCGTCTCAGGATCGTACACCAGGAGACGGCCTGTTGCGTCGTGTGTATTTGTGACCAATTCCTTCGTGTTGAGACCTATCGTAGTTCATGGAACTATCCGTGAAATAGACTTCGCCGGTAATCTGGTCGACATCAACCCCGTTGGTGAAACGGAGAGGTATATCATCAATCTCGCTGACCAACACCGTGGCCTCCCCTCCACCAGGTCCGACTCGCATGAGCCCCTTGTAGGCATCCGCAATGTATAAATATCCGGACTTGTGGTGGAACTGTAGGCCAAGCGGCCGGCCGCAGAGTGTCTCCGGGTTAGTCGCTGGACGGAGCTTGGCCAACCTGCACGCGTCGCTGTTGTAGTCCGGGCTGGACGTGTAGGTTGTCCAGCCGAGCTCGTCACCGTTCCACTTGAGGACGCGTCCGTCGGAGATGCCGCTGTAAGGACCGTGGCCTTGGCCATCAAACGCCACGCTCTCTGGCCCTCTTACCGATCCGTCAGGTAGAGGTATGCGCTGGCTCCGGGTGGCGTCGAAGCTAGCGACGGTGGCCGCCATGGCAGCAGGAACAGCATCACCATGATGGCTAGCGAGATGACCGCCTTGGCGACACGGCTCATGTTGCATCCCATGTTACCTACCTCTTTGGCCGATCAGGATCGCTTTGGTGGCTAAAACGCGATATCTCTCTCGTTTGCGATTTGCTGCGGCTTGTTTTGGTCGAGAGAAGCTTGTTTGGTCGAGGGAAACAGGTGGCTCTTCTTATAGAGGTTCTGTATGTACTTCCGGTCCGACTCGATGTAGGTACGAGTAGTCTTTGCTTCCCTTGTGTACTAGTTTACCGAGTCCCAGTCTGTCTAGTGTCTACTAGTCTATCGAGTCTCCTCCAAGTCTGTCAGGCACACGAGTAGTCTTTGATTTCCTTCCTACTACTTTACCGAGCGGGATTTGCCTTTTGATTTGTGTAAAAATTCCCTTCAAACGTTCTCAGGTGCTTTCCGTTTGTCTAGACAGCACAATCAGAATCCTAGTGGATCATGGATCCTCTAGGAGCACTCTTTTATTTATTTTATTTTTGACAGATTTTCATTAAGTGAGAGAGAAAGGTGTTACAAAGCTAGAGCTAGCTTTGTAATCAGATTTTGGAGGAGAAAATAAACTATACATTATCAACATGTGGGAGAAAAAAGACAGTAATCTAGCTCTCTAATCAGATTTTGGATAAGCCGCATTCCTGCAATGCTGTAGCAAATCTCCTTGTCAATAATAATTCTTGAAAACACTGCATCAGGCGAGCTGTTTAATGAATAGGAAACTCACGAGTTCTGTTCTTTCCTCAGCATCCTGAAAACCAGTGCTGCCGGTCTTCCAGATTTTTCCATCTTCAGCCGACAGAGGATGGAGCAATTGTGGAGCATGTCTCTCGCCAGTGGCACCGAACTGTAGCCGGGGTAAACTGCCGGCGGCGATCTGAATCTTGTGCCCGGTGTACACTTCATCCGAGACCAGCACGAGGGAAATGCGTCCTCAAATCGAAGCTATTTTATGTTTGGCTCAGGCCTATATGATCGATCGAAATACTCCAAGACTCCACCTTTATCATATATTCGATATATCACTTCTTTCTCTCTCGAAATGAGGCATCCCAGCCTTGGCATCAATTGATGCGTATGGCTTTATTTTATAAACAACTCAGCTGTACAACATATTGTCTCAGAGCATTATTACAAAATCATGGATCACATAAGGTCTCAACAAAAATGAGCCATCTAAAAAAAACCAGCAACATGGAGCGCCTCTGCATCAGCATATCTTTTTTTTTTTTTTGCGGGAAAACTATGTATTAATCAAGGAATAGGAGTATCATCCTTATTACAAGCTAGACGGATCTCTTCTGGTCCAGAACGGACCCAGAAGTTGGAACAAGTTTGGACACGCCCAAACTGAGCTAGACTATGGCTAACATCATTTATTATTCTACTGATGTGCACAACACGGCACTCACTAGCTGACCTACAAAGACGCTTTTACTTCAGTGACCAACCCAACTACAGGTGATCTATTCAAATTCTCATCGTTGATCATCCGGACTGCCTCAAGGCAGCTCGGTCTCCGATATTATGGGGCAGTCCGTCCACCGCATGGCCAAGGCCGGACCCTCGACGCATGCCCTCGGCTCGCTTCAATCGGACTGCCGCAAGAGTCAAGGTGCCGATGAGCGGAGAATATAACAGCGACCTTGGTCATCCCGAAGTATCATGCCAATACCTCCTGAGTTTGCATCAGCCCATCCAAGACCCATCTACATTAAGCTTCGACCAACCTGGAGCAGGTTTGGACCATTTAATTTGGTTGGCCTCGCTTCGATCCAAAGCTTTCTTCTTCCACAACCGGCTATCAACCGTCTATCAGCACACCAACCACACTCGGCTGCAGAAATCCTGTGCTACCGTTGCACCTAATATCCATAGCATGTCGCTCCTCCGCCGACTATAGATAGGAACACATATGGATCCAATGGATAGCCATAGGGATAACTCTGCAAAAATGATGGGAAACTTTCCGTGTTAAACACAAAGTCATCCCTGACCTTATATATTGCCCAAAGAACAGCGCACACACCAACTCTAATGTGTCCTTTGTCTTTTTAGCCACCTTTTAACCAATTCCTAAACATATTTGTAATATTCAGAGGTATTGGTATATTAAAAGTCATAAACACAATCCTCCATATCATTTTTGCAAACGGACAATATATTGGATTGTTTCCTCTTGATCACAAAAGCAACATGTAGTACATCCTTGCCAATTTCTTATATGCAAATTATCTTTCGTAAGGATCACTTTCTTATGAAGGAACCACATGAATATCTTAATCTTTAATGGAACTTTCATCTTCCAAATATATTTCCTAAGATAAAAAGTATGATCATTGAGCAAGTCATGATACATTGATTACGTAAAAGACTGCGAAGTAGTCAAGTTCCATCTAAATACATCATCAACATCACTTAGCTGAACCAATATGAGTCGTTGTAAAAGATGGATCCATTCATCCCACTTATTACGACCCAACGTCCTTCTAAATCCTATATTTTAGTGGGGTTGAATCCATGGCACTTTCAACCGTTACCCGCTTATGGTAGACAATATTTTACAGGGTTGGGTATTCATCGACGAGCGATGTATCCCCTAATGATAATAAAAGATCCTCTAGCGAAGAAATCTTCTTTAACATTCATTAATCATTTCCAAAATGGAGAGTCGTTGGTGTCGTTGCCTAATCGACGGTACCTCGGAGGAGGGATCCTCACGAGGGGGAGAAGAAGTAGGGGCCATAGGGCGGAGTGCACACGGGACGGTGGTACGCGAGTTACCCAGCCTTCGGAACACCCGCACGATGACGGAGGCCTACCGCCGCTTGTCCGGAATTATCCGGGCGCTTTCGCGTTGTTACAATGAGTTGTGGTTGTGCCTCTAGGGCTCCCGGGATCCGGCTTATAAAGGCGCACGGATCTAGGGTTTACACGGAGAGTCCTAGCCGGATTACGCAACTGACCTAACTACGGTACAATATCTTGCCGTGCACGTCACGGATCCGCCTTCCATATACGTCGTACTCGGATCCGGGTTCCTCATGGGCCTCCATGGATCCGGGTCACTCCTATGTCGGTG
>NC_061508.1:121634158-121661610 GCF_022539505.1 Lolium rigidum
GGGGATCGAAAGAAAAAGGTAAGTGACCAAATATGAGGTGCCAAAAATAATTCAAGAAAAGAAAGTTTTATAGTACATAGAGGATGACATGCGGGTCCCGAGTTAGCGCAGCGGTATCACCGTTTGAGAGGCGGCAGGGGATCGAAAGAAAAAGGCAAGTGACCAAATTTGAGGTGCCAAAAAAACTCCAAGAAAAGAAAGTTTTATAGTACATAGAGGATGACATGTGGGTCCCATTTAGCGACGAGCGGTATCACCGTTTGAGAGGCGGCGGGGGATCGAAAGAAAAAGGTAAGTGACCAAATATGAGGTGCCAAAAATAATTCAAGAAAAGAAAGTTTTATAGTACATAGAGGATGACATGCGGGTCCCAGTTAGCGGCAGCGGTATCACCGTTTGAGAGGCGGCAGGGGATCGAAAGAAAAAGGCAAGTGACCAAATTTGAGGTGCCAAAAAAACTCCAAGAAAAGAAAGTTTATAGTACATAGAGGATGACATGTGGGTCCCATTTAGCAGCAGCGGTATCACCGTTTGAGAGGCGGCAGGGGATCGAAAGAAAAAGGTAAGTGACCAAATATGAGGTGCCAAAAATAATTCAAGAAAAGAAAGTTTTATAGTACATAGAGGATGACATGCGGGTCCCATTTAGCAGCAGCGGTATCACCGTTTGAGAGGCGGCGGGGGATCGAAAGAAAAAGGTAAGTGACCAAATATGAGGTGCCAAAAATAATTCAAGAAAAGAAAGTTTTATAGTACATAGAGGATGACATGCGGGTCCCAGGTTAGCGGCAGCGGTATCACCGTTTGAGAGGCGGCAGGGGATCGAAAGAAAAAGGCAAGTGACCAAATTTGAGGTGCCAAAAAAAACTCCAAGAAAAGAAAGTTGATTGCACATAGAGGATGACATGCGGGTCCCATTTAGCAGCAGCGGTCTCAACGTTTCCAAGGCGGCAAGGGATCAAAAGAAAAAGGAAGTAGCCGGAAATCGGGGGGTCAAAAAAATCCAAGAATAGAAAGAATTTTGGTTCATAGAGGATGACATGCGGGACCCATGATCCTGCATCGTAAACGGCTCGATCGGAGAACGTTGAACGAGATGGCGCGATCGAGAAAAAAAACAATGCCAGAGAGGCTGCCATCTGGGCCCTACATCCCTCGGCGGTGCGGATTTACGTTGACTCGGCCGGCGAACCCGAGAATTCGCGATGCACCACGTCCCGGGCCACCATACGTGACGTTTTGGCCGCTTTCATCGGGCTAGGTGGCCTCAAAAACGAGAAAAAAAAAAGTTTTGACATGCACCACGGAGGGACCAAAATCGTCGGCCATGGTACACCAGCAACCACGGCGCGACTTCAACTTCGTCGGCCATGGCAACTTTTCTTGTAGTGTCATGATTTGTTGTAACATATTTATAATTATTTGTACTCATGAGTTGTTGTAATAAATTTATAATTATTTGTGCTTATGATTTGTTGTAATACTTGCTAACATATTTGTACTTATTATGTGTGTACAGGTGATGACGACGCGGTTACCGGACCTTTTAGAGCCGTCGTTTGATGCCGATCACCGTTGTCACCAATGGTTGGACCCGAACGCCCACTTCGACCCCCTCACCCATTCGAGGTTACGCGGCATCAAACATAGGTTGAATGTTCACGATCGTTATATGGATCACTTGCGTGCTCACGGACTTCTTGCATATTCCAAGCTTACGTCAACCACAGAGAAGTTTATGTTGGACCCGTCTCTTATGTCAGCCCTTGTTGATCGATGGAGACCTGAGACCCACACTTTTCAGTTACGTTGTGGGGAATTGACACCTACCCTAAAAGATGTGTCCATGATTACTGCTCTTCCTATCATTGGTAATCCGAGTGGCCCCGCAAGCATATTCTAGTAATTGGCCGGACCAGAGTTGAAGCACGGCTTGGTGTTCCATTTCCAGCCTAACACCCGTAGTGGACAGCGTCCTAGGGGTGTGCCTCCGAGGCTGGCTAGTCACCCATTTTGCTAACTTACCTGCCCATGCAGATAATGTCACGCTATCACGACATCTATTTGCATATGTGTTGTATCTCTTAGGTATAATGTTCCCTTCGTCACATGGTGACGTTGTTCTTCCTAGTTTAATTAAAATTGCCCAAGAGATAGTAGAAAACCCCTTACCTCCCGGGCCCGTATACGGCTTTGGTTCAGCCATGCTTGCTCATACATACGAGGGATTATGTCACGCCACCCGAGAAAAAATCTAAGGGCCACATACTTGCCGTCGGCTATGAGTTTCTTCAGCTATGGTCATGGGAATACCCGCCTGTTGGACGTCCCCACCTATCCAACATAATACACCCATACGATTTTGGCCGGGCTATACATGCCCCTCGACATTTGGATCTCGTTGGGTACATGCTAAAAAAGGTGGTCAACAAATGTGGTACACGGTTGTTACCCGGAATACCACCAGGAGTTTGAGGGGCTAGAGGATCACATGATCAGATGGAACCCATGGACAGATAATGTCGCCGTATGGGGTGCTCAGCCACCTACAGCTGATATGTATACAGGTATTATCAGATACATCAAAAATTATGAATGGTCATATGTTCTTGTACAAGGTTTACAAATATATCATCTTCTATGCACTACAAATAGGAGGATAATATTTTCCCTACAAATCCGTTTGGGGAAAGATTTTCATACACCCAAGGGGAGACTTCAAACATCGAGAACACCACTCGCGTATGTTCATATTTTACAAATATTCACTTACACAACAAAAAAATATGGCTATTATTTACGAACCTTTTCGTACGCAGCAACATGTTGAATCTAACTGGTCAGAGATGGAAGCTGGACTCGGCTACAGTATACCTCCTCCACAGGTTCCTTCAATTTCTCCCATAAAAAATATATAATTTCTCCCATCAAAAATATTGATGCCTATTACTGACAACTCATATTTTTACGCAGCAATCTTTTGATCCTGCTTGGTCCAACATGATAGCTGGCTTTGGCCACAATATGGCCCCACCACAGGGTCGTGAGCATATGCAGCAAGAATATTATGCTGGATCTTATAGTCAACCTGACAATCAAGGGATATTTAATCAATTCCTTGCTGCTGACATTATGAGCGGACAAGAAAGTTTAATTCCTCCAGCGACACAAACTCAGCACGTACTACAATCAACCACAGAACAATGATGCCAGCACCGATGATGAGGATAACCAGTACGGCCGAGGTTTGCGCCAACATCGTTCACCACGTCGTTTGTCGGTTTCTGGTGCTAAGCAGAGACCACCACGCCGTCGTCGCCAAGCTTGATATGTTCAGAACTGTTACATACTATTATTATTTCTATCTATGTATGAGACATATTTCTATAATTTCGCATAATAATTCAACAGGTACTTCAAAATAAGATACATCAACATGCAAAAAATTCAACATAAAATTAAGTTACTACCAAAATGAAAATACATCGGCAATGCCAACACCAGAACTTAAAATAAACACTACGAGTAACATTATAAGCTTCACATTTTTCCCTTCTTATTGCTCTTCGATGATGAACTAGCCTTGCCCTTCTTACTCGGTGGCATAAAATCATCGTCCGAGTCAACGCATGCGGATGCAGCGCTTTTTCCCTTGAAATATTCATTGCTCTTAGCCAGGCTCCTCGGCGTGAAGACTTCTTCGTCATCCTCCGTCGAGGAAGCCCATGTATATGGATACCTTAGAAATCTTCTTGTTCCTTCTCGTCCTTCGGTTTCTTCTTCTCAACCTTGCTTGCAACCTAAGAAGCTCTTGTCGTAATTCCACCGGAGTTCGACCAGGCATACCTGCGTGCTTAGAAAAAAGCTTGCCTACCTCAACGAGGAGGGTCACATTCATGACCAGATCTTCGACATTGTCTATGTTATTGGCACTCATAACTGAAGTAGCAGAGGAGATAAGAGGAGCAGCCATACGTGCAGTAAAACTACGATCTCCCCGAGGAGCCATCTTGTGGCGACTACGATTGTCTACAACAAATGAATGCCCAGGGAGGGGTTTTATAGCACGCGGCTCAGAGAAAAGGCGGGAAATCTTGGCGGGAATTCATGGCGCGAAATTTTGGCGGGAAAAAATAAGGCGGGAACTTTAAGCGGGAAAATTTACGCGCGAACTTTTTCCGGGAAATCAACATTTATTATTAATACATCTGCCGAAATAAAGTTGGAAATATAACTTAAATTAAAATACGGCTAATCACTACAACGGAATTTAAGATACGACGCGAAAGTAAAACAGAAATTAAAATACGTAGTTACTACAACAGATCACTCTATTTGCCCTGCGTCCAGCGTGGCCATTTTCCAGTCTTGTCGCCGCGTTCTTCTGCCGCTTGCGCCTCGGCAGCCCTTTCTCTTAATCTCTTCCTTTCCGCTTCACGGGCCTCCCTGCGCACCTCTTCCTCTGCATACCTACGTGCAGCCTCATCATCCATCCGCTTCTGATTTACCTCGCGATTTCGAGCTTGCTCTGCCCTTAATTTTTGTATTTCTCTCTCTCTTTCTGCTTTATCATTAGCAATAGCTTTTTCGAAACGGTCCTCCTCATGGAACCTTGCCCATGCACGCCTCTGTTTTTCCTCCACCTCACGGCGCGCCCAATCCGGCTGCTCCTGGTCTATCCAGTGAAACCAGTTGCAAAGGGGCGGGGGAGACTGATACGTCTCCGACGTATCGATAATTTCTTATGTTCTATGCCATATTATTGATGATACCTACATGTTTTATGCACACTTTATGTCATATTCGTGCATTTTCAAGGAACTAACCTATTAACAAGATGCCGAAGTGCCAGTTGCTATTTTCTGCTGTTTTTGGTTTCAGAAATCCTAGTAACGAAATATTCTCGGAATACGAAGACCCAGGGGCCTATTTCGCCACGAACCTTACAGAAGACCGAAGAGCATACGAAGTGGGGCAACGAGGTGGCCAAACCACATGGCGGCGCGGCCAAGGGGGGCCCGCGCCGCCCTGTGGTGTGGGCCCCTCGTCGGCCCCCGACTCGCCCTTCCGCCTACTTAAAGCCTCCGTCGCGAAACCCCCGAGGCGAAAAACCACGATACGGAAAACCTTGCGAGACGCCGCCGCCGCCGATCCCATCTCGGGGGATTACGGAGATCTCCTCCGGCACCCTGCCGGAGAGGGGATTCATCTCCCGGAGGACTCTACACCGCCATGGTCGCCTCCGGAGTGATGAGTGAGTAGTTCACCCCTGGACTATGGGTCCATAGCAGTAGCTAGATGGTTGTCTTCTCCTCATTGTGCTTCATTGTTGGATCTTGTGAGCTGCCTAACATGATCAAGATCATCTATCTGTAATATTCTCTATGTTGTGTTTGTCGGGATCCGATGGATAGAGAATACCATGTTATGTTAATTAT
Organism: Lolium rigidum; assembly: GCF_022539505.1. Taxonomy (NCBI): domain Eukaryota; kingdom Viridiplantae; phylum Streptophyta; class Magnoliopsida; order Poales; family Poaceae; genus Lolium; species Lolium rigidum. The sequence goes on from NC_061508.1 coordinate 121,639,597, forward strand.
CAAGTTATTACATATGTGTTGTTTATGATCTTGCATGCTCTCCGTTACTAGTAGAGGCTTTGGCCAAGTTTTTGCTTTTAACTCCAAGAGGGAGTATTTATGCTCGATAGTGGGTTCATGCCTGCATTGACACCAGGACGATGACGAGAAAGTTCTAAGGTTGTCTTTGTCTTGTTGCCACTAGGGATAAAACATTGGCGCTATGTCCGAGGATGTAGTTGTTGATTACATTACGCACCATACTTAATGCAATTGTCATGTTGCTTTGCAACTTAATACTGGAAGGGGTTCGGATGATAACTCTGAAGGTGGACTTTTTAGGCATAGATGCGGTTGGATGGCGGTCTATGTACTTTGTCGTAATGCCCAATTAAATCTCACTTGTACTTATCATGACATGTATGTGCATTGTCATGCTCTCTCTATTTGTCAATTGCCCGATTGTAATTTGTTCACCCAACATGCTTTTATCTTATGAGAGAGACACCTCTAGTGAGCTGTGGACCCCGGTCCATTCTTTTAATACTTGAAATACAAATCTGCTGCAATACTTGTTTTTCTTGTTTTCTTGCAAACAATCATCTTCCACACAATTCGGTTAATCCTTTGTTACGGCAAGCCGGTGAGATTGACAACCTCATCTGTTTCGTTGGGGCAAAGTACTTTGGTTGTGTTGTGCGGGTTCCACGTTGGCGCCGGAATCCCTGGTGTTGCGCCGCACTACATCCCGCCGCCATCAACCTTCAACGTGCTTCTTGGCTCCTCCTGGTTCGATAAACCTTGGTTTCTTTCGAGGGAAAACTTGCTGCTGTGCGCATCATACCTTCCTCTTGGGGTTGCCCAACGAACGTGTGAAATACACGCCATCAAGCATATTTTTACGGCGCCGTTGCCGGGGAGATCAAGACACGCTGCAAGGGGAGTCTCCACTTCCCAATCTCTTTACTTTGTTTTTGTCTTGCTTTATTTTACTTACTACTTTGTTTGCTGCATTATATCAAAACACAAAAAAATTAGTTGCTAGCTTTACTTTATTTACTGTCTTGCACTCTATATCAAAAACACAAAAAAATTAGTTTACTTGCATTTAGTTTACTTTTGTTATCGTGTCTAGCTCTGTACCGGCTACTTCTTCACCTGAGGAATTAGTTTTTTACTTTTAAACAAGGGGATGAGAAAAGTTTTAAGGATGCTTGGTCTAGAATTTTTACTTCTTATCGTAAAACTGAACCTCAAATGACTCTAAGTTTGCTCCTTAGTAATTTTTATTTTGGTCTTATGATTCGCTATAGATATGCCTTGGATGCTCTAGTGGGAGGAGATTTCCTTCATTGTAATGGGGATCAAGCTTTTAATGCCATAAAGAAGTTGGTTGCATCACATGATTCATCTAATAATTTTGATTCAGCCCTTATTAGCATTCATGATAGATTAAACACTCTTGAGACAAGTGCATCTCGCTTAAATGAAAATTATGGATACATTCGTAACCGTCTTGATCAAGTTTTAGTGAACTCTGAACCTTCATTGTGGAAACCCACTATTAAAATTGTCATAGGTGACCAAACTCTTCGTGCTAATTGTGATATTATGACTGAATTTTGCCTAATGCCTAAGGGTATTCATAAATCTTTGAAACTTTGGGAATTCACTGAAGGGGAGAAGGAATAACTCTTATTGATAACTCGTTATAATTCCTAAAGGGATAGCTGCGGGTGTGCATACAACCATTCTTGGGATAACAATATCCGTTGATTACCTTGTCATTGAATGCGCGAGAACAAGGACAAATCACACTCGGAAGATCCTCGCTGAAATTATTGGGAGCAGTCATAGACATGAGAGAAGGCACCATAAAATTCACCTCTACACCCGGGGGTAGTCATATATTCCCTAATCCAAAGAGTAAGGACAAGAAATGTAAGGGTAAAGCCCAAGGTAATGTCAATGCTTCATCTCTCGATGTCACTTGAGATACACTTTCTGCGCCTAGGCGAAAGGCGTTAAAGAAAGCGCTTATGGGAGACAACCCATGTTTTTACTACGAGTATTTTTGTTTTATATTTGAGTCTTGGAAGTTGTTTACTACTGTAGCAACCTCTCCTTATCTTAGTTTTGAGTTTTGTTGTGCCAAGTAAAGTCTTTGATAGTAAAGTAAGTACTAGATTTGGATTACTGCGCAGTTCCAGATTTCTTTGCTGTCACGAATCTGGGTCTACCTCCCTGTAGGTATCTCAGAAAATTAAGCCAATTTACGTGCATGGTCCTCAGATATGTACGCAACTTTCATTCAATTTGAGCATTTTCATTTGAGAAAGTCTGGTGGCCTAATAAAATCCATCTTTACGGACTGTTCTGTTTTGACAGATTCTGCCTTTTATTTCGCATTGCCTCTTTCGATATGTTGGATGAATTTCTTTGATCCATTAATGTCCAGTAGCTTTATGCAATGTCCAGAAGTGTTAAGAATGATTGTGTCACCTCTGAACATGTGAATTTTTATTGTGCACTAACCCTCTAATGAGTTGTTTCGAGTTTGGTGTGGAGGAAGTTTTCAAGGATCAAGAGAGGAGTATGATGCAATATGATCAAGGAGAGTAAAAGCTCTAAGCTTGGGGATGCCCCGGTGGTTCACCCCTGCATATTCTAATAAGACTCAAGCGTCTAAGCTTGGGGATGCCCAAGGCATCCCCTTCTTCATCGACAACATTATCGGGTTCCTCCCCCGAAACTATATTTTTATTCAGTCACATCTTATGCACTTTGCTTGGAGCGTCGGTTTGTTTTTGTTTTTTGTTTTGTTTGAATAAAATGGATCCTAGCATTCACTTTATGGGAGAGAGACACGCTCCGCTGTAGCATATGGACAAGTATGTCCTTAGGCTCTACTCATAGTATTCATGGCGTAGTTTCTTCTTCGTTAAATTGTTATATGGTTGGAATTGGAAAATGCTACATGTAGTAACTCTAAAATGTCTTGGATAATTTGATACTTGGCAATTGTTGTGCTCATGTTTAAGCTCTTGCATCATATACTTTGCACCCATTAATGAAGAAACACTTAGAGCTTGCTAATTTGGTTTGCATATTTGGTTTCTCTAGAGTCTAGATAACATCTAGTATTGAGTTTTGAACAACAAGGAAGACGTTGTAGATTCTTATAATGTTTACAATATGACTTTTATGTGAGTTTTGCTGTACCGTTCATCCTTGTGTTTGTTTGAAATAACCTTGCTAGCCTAAACCTTGTATCGAGAGGGAATACTTCTCATGCATCCAAAATCCTTGAGCCAACCAATATGCCATTTGTGTCCACCATACCTACCTACTACATGGTATTTATCCGCCATTCCAAAGTAAATTGCTTGAGTGCTACCTTTAAAATTCCATCATTCACCTTTGCAATATATAGCTCATGGGAAAAATAGTTTAAAAACTATTGTGGTATTGAATATGTACTTATGCACTTTATCTCTTATTAAGTTGCTTGTTGTGCGATAACCATGCTTATGGGGACGCCATCAACTATTCTTTGTTGAATATCATGTGAGTTGCTATGCATGTCCGTCTTGTCTGAAGTAAGAGAGATCTACCACCTTAATGGTTGGAGCATGCATATTGTTAGAGAAGAGCATTGGGCCGCTAACTAAAGCCATGATTCATGGTGGAAGTTTCGAGTTTTGGACATATATCCTCAATCTCATATGAGAATAATAATTGTTGCCACATGCTTATGCATTAAAGAGGATTCCATTATCCGTTGTCCATGTTGTCCCGGTATGGATGTCTAAGTTGAGAATAATCAAAAGCGAGAAATCCAAAATGCGAGCTTTCTCCTTAGACCTTTGTACAGGCGGCATGGAGGTACCCCATTGTGACACTTGGTTAAAACATGTGCATTGCAAAGATCCGGTAGTCCAAGCTAATTAGGACAAGGTGCGGGCACTATTAGTATACTATGCATGAGGCTTGCAACTTGTAAGATATAATTTACATAACTCATATGCTTTATTACTACCGTTGACAAAATTGTTTCATGTTTTCAAAATAAAAGCTCTAGCATAAATATAGCAATCGATGCTTTCCTCTTTGAAGGACCATTCTTTTACTTTTTATGTTGAGTCAGTTCACCTATCTCTCTCCACCTCAAGAAGCAAACACTTGTGTGAACTATGCATTGATTCCTACATATTTGCATATTGTACTTGTTATATTACTCTATGTTGACAATTATCCATGAGATATTCATGTTACAAGTTGAAAGCAACCGCTGAAACTTAATCTTCCTTTGTGTTGCTTCAATACCTTTACTTTGATTTATTGCTTTATGAGTTAACTCTTATGCAAGACTTATTAATACTTGTCTTGAAGTACTATTCATGAAAAGTCTTTGTTTTATGATTCACTTGTTTACTCATGTCATTACCATTGTTTTGATCGCTGCATCCACTACATATGTTTACAAATAGTATGATCAAGGTTATGATGGCATGTCACTTCAGAAACTATCTTTGTTATCGTTTTACCTGCTCGGGACGAGCGAAACTAAGCTTGGGGATGCTTGATACGTCTCCGACGTATCGATAATTTCTTATGTTCTATGCCATATTATTGATGATACCTACATGTTTTATGCACACTTTATGTCATATTCGTGCATTTTACGGAACTAACCTATTAACAAGATGCCGAAGTGCCGATTCTTGTTTCTGTTGTTTTTGGTTTCAGAAATCCTAGTAACGAAATATTCTCGGAATTGGACGAAACGAAGACCCAGGGGCCTATTTCGCCACGACCTTCCAGAAGACCGAAGAGCATACAAAGTGGGGCCACGAGGTGGCCAAACCACATGGCGGCGCGGCCAAGGGGGGGCCCGCGCCGCCCTGTGGTGTGGGCCCCTCGTCAGCCCCCCGACTGCGCCGCTTCCGCCTACTTAAAGCCTCCGTCGCGAAACCCCGAGGCGAAAAACCACGATACGGAAAACCTTGCGAGACGCCGCCGCCGCCGATCCCATCTCGGGGGATTACGGAGATCTCCTCCGGCACCCTGCCGGAGAGGGGATTCATCTCCCGGAGGACTCTACACCGCCATGGTCGCCTCCGGAGTGATGAGTGAGTAGTTCACCCCTGGACTATGGGTCCATAGCGGTAGCTAGATGGTTGTCTTCTCCTCATTGTGCTTCATTGTTGGATCTTGTGAGCTGCCTAACATGATCAAGATCATCTATACTGTAATATTCTCTATGTTGTGTTTGTCGGGATCCGATGGATAGAGAATACCATGTTATGTTAATTATCAAGTTATTACATATGTGTTGTTTATGATCTTGCATGCTCTCCGTTACTAGTAGAGGCTCTGGCCAAGTTTTTGCTTTTAACTCCAAGAGGGAGTATTTATGCTCGATAGTGGGTTCATGCCTGCATTGACACCAGGACGAGTGACGAAAGTTCTAAGGTTGTGCTTGTGTTGTTGCCACTAGGGATAAAACATTGGCGCTATGTCAGAGGATGTAGTTGTTGATTACATTACGCACCATACTTAATGCAATTGTCTGTTGCTTTGCAACTTAATACTTGGAAGGGGTTCGGATGATAACTCTGAAGGTGGACTTTTTAGGCATAGATGCGGTTGGATGGCGGTCTATGTACTTTGTCGTAATGCCCAATTAAATCTCACTTGTACTTATCATGACATGTATGTGCATTGTTATGCTCTCTCTATTTGTCAATTGCCCGACTGTAATTTGTTCACCCAACATGCTTTTATCTTATGGGAGAGACACCTCTAGTGAGCTGTGGACCCCGGTCCATTCTTTTAATCTTGAAATACAAATCTGCTTGCAATACTTGTTTTTCTTGTTTTCTTGCAAACAATCATCTTCCACACAATTCGGTTAATCCTTTGTTACGGCAAGCCGGTGAGATTGACAACCTCAGCTGTTTCGTTGGGGCAAAGTACTTTGGTTGTGTTGTGCGGGTTCCACGTTGGCGCGGAATCCCTGGTGTTGCACCGCACTACATCCCGCCGCCATCAACCTTCAACGTGCTTCTTGGCTCCTCCTGGTTCGATAAACCTTGGTTTCTTTCTGAGGGAAAACTTGCTGCTGTGCGCATCATACCTTCCTCTTGGGGTTGCCCAACGAACGTGTGAAATACACGCCATCAGAGACTGCAACAAAAATAATACGGTTAATAAACGAAAATTAATGAAACATACCGCAGGCCTCGAGGATTTTTAATCATGCTTTTAGAACATTACCGCAGGCCTCGAGGACGATGAACTTGTACTTGCGGGTGGATCATGATCGTAATAAGCGCACATGAAATATTTCATGCCGAACTTATCGGAAAAATCCACCACCTCCTTCACCTTCGCAAGGCGGCCGCACCAACACCTCTCTGCTGTAACCCCCGGTGGCAAGCTTGCATTCTTCCCCTTCATCGGCCTAAAATCCTGGTCGGAGCGAGGCACACTCATGCTGGTTAAGGTATAATGACTTGTGACCTGCGTACCAAATAACATCGATCGCTGCTTTTATAGAGAACTGGACAGATCGAGCGGGAGAATTAGGCGGGAAATTACCGCAATCAGCGAAGCAATCATCAAAAGCGAAGCAATCGGCAAAAGTCGTGGATGTCGGTGCGCACGCACAACGAGGCGCGAGCCTGCCGGCCTTGTCTCCGGCACGGGAACTTGCCGCCACGGGCGGGTGGAGGCGGCCGCCACGTCGGCGTGCCGCCGCACCGCTGTGGCGGCGGGGCCCACTGGCGTCGACGGCGCAAACGGCGCTAATGGACGGCGGCACGGGGCGGACGTGCCGCCACACGCGACGGCGGCAGGGCCTGCCGCCACAGCCGGCGGCGGCACCCGCCACGTGTCGCCTGGCTAGCGTGCCGCCGTGGTACTTTTGCCATTTACACTCACAAGTGGTCCTTTTTGCCATTTCATTGGGGTAGGTGGTCCTTTTTGCCAAAAATTCCACGCCTGCGTGCGGTGGGCCTCCTCCCATCACCTTGTCGCCGAGCGCGTACCAGACTGAGTCGATTGGGATGGCACGCCGTTTGGTTTCCCTCAAGTTGGCGCGCATGTGGTTCCGGAGCTATCGTTTTCGGCTTCCATCCATCCGTCGCCACCGGATCGATCGGCAACAAATCTTGCTTCAACATAGTGCGCTGGCAGATGGAGTCGCAAGTTAATTTCCGAACAAATTAAAAGCTACAGTAGACTATACTGTATTGAGCAGGGACCGCCCTCGGGGAACCTAGCACGAGCCTATCCAAGCTAGGGCAGCGCACAGACGGCGACCCGATCCTCACTTGAGCCCTGCCTAGGCCCGGCCTGTACGTACGCTACTGACGCCTCGACAAGGCCTGATCGCCACCACCACCAGCGGCAAAACACTGCTACTGTTCAGCGCCTGCCGTGACGAAACGAAGCCGATGCCGCCCGCCCGCCCTAGATGCTACGCTGCGAACTGCAGGCGCGCGGGCCTCCTGGTTTCCATATGATTTGACCGCACTGCTTTGCTTTCGCGCGTATTTCCCGGTACTGGTACTCCGTGTTGGCTCTGTTCCGATTATATGCACCCAAAGGTTTTGAGGCTGGTCAGTCACAGTGGAGGTACCCCGTGCCCACGTCTGCGATGGCCGGAGATCTTGATGCGCGCGCAAGCGCTAGCCGTTCATCCACTGCTCACAGGCATAATCTGGCGAAAGATATGTGTTGTGGTTTCAGAGTTCAAGTAGTACTGTAGTACGGAGTACATCTTACCTTTCGCCCACTGCGTGCCGTAGCTCTGCACGTGGACATGTTATGTTCCCGGTACATACTCGCTTGATTACCTACGAGAATCTGTGGCAATTTCTAATAGCAGTACTAGTACAAACGATCAACACGAGTACGGTGTCTGCATCCGGCGCCGTACGTCCACATGCGGCGTGCGTGCGCGCGCTCGCAGATGCATGCATGCTGATACCCTGGAGTACAGTGTAGTGGTATTTTATTTTCACCAAGCTTTACCACGATAGAGTCTACGGTGGAGCTTCGTTCCCTCGCCGCCGAGGATTTTACGTGCGCCCCGTTGTAAACGTGCTGCTCACAGTGGTGCTGGTGCACGCATCCGTATATTTATTTATACGCCTTCACTTCCACGTCCACGCATATAACTCACTTACCTGCACTGAATTTGTCGCGACAGCGACCGGGCGGCTGACTTGAACTGCATGATCGATGTGCCACCGAACTCCTTTTGAGAAAAGCGCCAAAACGGCTCGAAAGAAACATGTGCGTTATTTTGTCCTCCATCTTATGCTACTAAGGTTGCTCATAGTGGGGAGTAACTTAGACTAGTAACATATGCCATGTTACTAGTCTAGGTTAGAGCATCTCCAGCCGCGTCCCCCAAAGCGTCCCCAAAGGGATTTGGGGCGCGCCGGACAGAAAATGCGTTCCAGCCGCGTCCCCCAAAGCCCTTTTTTGTCCGGCGCGCCCCTATACGGTGTCCGCCGTCCCGAGCCCGTCCCCGTCCCACAGGGGACGCACCGGGGACGTCGGACACAACGAGCGAGGCGAGGAGTGGCGGGGCCGACCCGTCGGCGGCACAATTAATTTTAACCTAACCGCCGCCTACCTCGCGACGGAAGTTGTTGGCGCGCGGCCGACGGTGCGGTTCCCGCGAGAGGGCGCGGCGGCGCGTCCGTCGCGCCCTAGCTCCGCGTGCCGGCGTTAATGAGCGCCACCGCTCCTCCGCCTCCCTCCGGCCTATAAAGGGGCGCCTCTCATCGTCCCTCTCACACACAAACCCTAGCGCCTCTCTCCCAAACCCTAGCCGCCACCATCTCTCAACAAGACTCGACGCTATGTCTGGTAGAGGCGGAGGCCGACCTCGCGGCCGCGGCCGTGGTCGTGTTCGTGGTCGTGGCCGCGACATAGCTGAACGCTCGCCGTCGCCTCCCACGCCGTCGTCTTCATCGTCGGAGATGGACGTGGAGCCGGACGTCCTGTTCGAGTTCGTCCACGTCCTCAAGGGCGACCCGCGCGGCATCCGGAGGCTGCCGGACTCCTTCGCCGAGTACGTGGGCGGCGTACGCCCGCGCACGATGCATCCGCGGGAGCATTCGTGCGGCTACGCCGGTGGATCGTCAAGGCGATCTACGACGCGTGCGGCAAGATGTACCTCAACATCGGCTGGGAGAAGTTCACGCGCCACCACAGCCTCGAAGCCGGCTTCATCCTTGTGTTCTCCTACTTCGGCAACAGGGACATGAGCGTCAAGGTCTTCGACGAGAGGCGCTGCCTCCGGGACTACCACGTCGACAGGGACTCCCACGAAGACAGCACCGACGAGGAGGACGACTAAGTGTTGTTTCTTCGCAGCGAATACGTGCACGGAGGTTTCTGCCTGTTCGCCTCATCGGTAGAACCAACAAGGGCACCATCCTCCCGCTGGATTTTCCAGTTTAGGTGACTGGGTGTGCCCTCGAGTGTTCTTTCTTAGCAGCGAACACGGGAAACCTTCGATGCACGGCCTAGTTAGGTTTAGTTTCTTTGCAATATTTTATATTTGTGTCCACCATGGTTCAAACTATGTATTAGTTTGTGGAAAACCATGTTCCAAACTATGTCTTCGTGTAAACCACGTTCCCAATTATGTATTAGTTTGTGGAAATTGAAATAAAAATGCCAAGAAAAGTTATTTTAAATGTTTGGGGGCGGCGTTTGGGGGACGCGGCTGGGGAGCGACGTCCCCCAAACGCGGCACGAACGGAACACGTCCCCCAAAACGCTCGATCCGGCGCGGTTTGGGGGACGGTTTGGGGGACGCGACTGGAGATGCTCTTACTACCTTCATAGTGGGTAGTAACTTATATATGGTGTCATGCATTGTGTCATTTGTTATGTTGTAGACTCATTTTGCTTTGGGGTGTGTGATGTTATGGTAACATAGCTAGTTACCACATCAGTCTCTTTCTTCATTTATTCGCATGCCATGTCACCAAAATGCCTTGAGATGTGTGATGTTACTAGCTATGTTACTCCCACTATGAGCAGTCTAAAGGTTCAGTTAGCATTTACTAAAGGTTCAGTTAGCATTTACTCTTAGGTTTCCGATCCATATTACTTGGTTTTAATATAGAAATATCTAAATATATTTTAGTTTAATATACATTTATTTTACTATCAAGTAATATGCATCGAAGGGACCTCTAAAGCTCCAAATAATCTTGATACGAATTCTCATTTAATTTATACAACTAATGATGGTAATTGCACGAGCATTCGTACCGGATATTTAGAGCAACTCCAATAGTATAGCCGGTTGTTGGCTATAAGCAAGATGTCATGTTACCTATAGTCAGTATGTAGCCAACAAGTACAATAGTTGGCTATAAAAATGTACTACTTTTTCAATGGATGGTCCACCTTTCATTCACACACCTTGCCTAGAAGCACGTGCTAGAACTAGCTCTTACATAAGAGTCCACTCACATTCTCTCTCCTCTTCTCTCTCATCCAACTAGACACAAATATATTATTTTAATCCTTGTAGCCAGCTGACTAGATCTTGTTGTACTTGCTCTTAGGCCATGTACTATGTAGCGTCGGTTCAAGAAAAAATATGTCAGATTTCTGAATCGCTTTGGTTTAGCTGTAGTGTTGGTATCACTTTGCATGTGAAGCAATGATTGATAGATGGAGCATGCAATCTATATTTTATCCCCCACCCTTTCAGACTTGGCTCATTTTCTCTCTCTGACGTGGGGACCTACTGATTTGCTCCTGATAGATTGTTTGCATGGAATCGAACCAACTTTGTAGTTCGCTTCTTCAGGCGCCATGGTGCGATGTTCTACTATGTGTGGAACCGATTCACAAGCCAAAATGAATCGCTTTTATACCACATAGTACATGGTCTTATATGCTTCATGTTGTTCCCGAAATCAATCTTCCAACGTTAAAAACAAAATGCTAAATTTAGATAAAAATTTATTCAAACATTTACTACCTCCGTTTCAAGGAATAAGGCGCCCTCGTTTTACGTGTTTTTTGTTTGACCAAGCATTATTTCAAATAGATAAAGATTGTTTGTATGAAATTAGTATCATTAGAAAATACTTTTCAATACGAATCCAACGATACTAATTACATATAATATAATCAAGATTTTTTTGCTCAATTTTTATGGTCAAAATTCGTCTTAGAATACGTGTGCGCCATATTCCTTGAAACGGAGGTAGTAAGATTGAAATAAAGTTTGAACGAATTTAAACTAAAAGTAAACTAAACTAATTGAAGCGTTGTTCGAAGGTGCTTCAGCCAAGGACGTCGTTGTCTCTGACACCGTAGTCACCGTTGTCGGAGAGCAAGATGCTCCAACTGTCGTTGACGTCGCCAACTTCGCCCTGCTGTGCACCACTGGCATCCAGGTCGATGAAATTGCCGCTTTTGGTGGCGGGCCACCACTTCCCGTACTTTTCGGCGACCACCATGGTCTGGACGTTGCCATGGCTTTCACGAAGTCGGGCTAGTCCTCAAGGTTGCTGGCACATCGCAATGCCGCCTGGCCGAGAACGTACTTGGCCAGTTTCTGGTCCTCCTCCGGGGAAGCGTTTTCCACTTCAATGCATCGGGGCGACGGAAGGAAATCCAGCCTCGAGGGGGCGACGACTGCTTTGGCTTCACGGGCCAGAAACGATGCCGCCAGATCGGCCTCGAGGCAACAACGGCGCGTCCAGCTTGACGGCTGCGAAGCAGCCGAATCTGCCTCGAGTGGGTGATGGAGCCTCCAGCTTGACATCGGCGAAGCGACAGCGCGAGGATGACGACCACGCTGGCAATCACGCCGGTGTGGTCGCTAAATGGGAGGGGGCGCGACCGAAAGGCGGTGACACCATGTAGTGTGGGCGCCCCGACATCCTAGGCGGGGCCTCGACGGAGCGGTAGCCGGCCTGTGCGAGCACGTCATCGATGTTGCGGCTGCACCACCAGTCCCGATGACCGTGTTTTTTTGACTGTTTGGTTTCGGAGGAAGCGTTGCAAGCTTTCCAGTCTGTTGCCATCGTGGGATATGTCTTTAGGTCCATAGTGAAGTCAGTCGCGAAGAAAGACATGGAAACCGAGATCGGGAGAGTAGTAATGGTGGTTGTTGTCCTGCTGGTGAGAAGGTTTGGCTTGGTGGTTAGTGGCTTGGAGCAATGCCATTGAAAAGTGGGGACGACAACACAGTTATAGATTCAGAGTGCAGAGATGCAGGATGAAAATAGGATGAAAATCTAATGTCTAGTCTTAATTGGTTGTGCATAGCAATAACCTTGTTGAATGCATTGTTTTGTGACCGCGGTTATTCTTTTGTGTGAAAACCTATAGTATGAAAGGTGAGTGTAGGTCCATCTTAATCACTACTGGTGACAAGGTGCGGTGCATCATACCAGCTAGTAATTTTTTTTACTTTTAAACGAGTCGGGAATTTCAAAACTCGTAGATATCCATTCGTATTTGGAGCTCTCTTTGACTTATTTCTTCAGGTCGTTTCTGAATTTCAAATTGGTTGGTTTTTGTGTTAAGCAAGTGCTCGAGCCATGATTGGAACGGAACATTAGCAAATCGACCGAGGTGGGTAAAGGTAAGCTTGGGCCTAGGATGGCCCCTCCCTCCCATATGCATGCTTCTGCTTCCAGCATGCATGCACGACGGCACCCTGATCCGATCCATTTGCTTTGCCTCGGTGGATCTCAAACGCGGATGGACGCATATGTCTCATGCGTGTATGCGTGCATGCCAGCTGCGTTGTACATTCGTCCATGGACAGTCAGATCTTGCTCGCCTACGTGCTCTCGTTTTGTCTACCGACTTGGATGTTGGATCGGTAGGGGCAGGTAGTGTGACGCGTCGGTTATTTCGGAGGGAGTACAAATGAATTCTGGATAGGGATTTGGTGCACATGGGCACCAGTGCTCCCACCACTTTCAGATTTTTAATTTTTTTAAAATCTCACATTTCTATTTCTCTAAAAATTATGACTTTAAATATGTATATAGATATGTACAAGAGGAGTCTACGCAAAAAAGTATCGGTAAAAAATACTTTAAATTTTGAGAAATACAAAATAAACAAATTTCTAACAAAAAGACATACTATTTTAATACTATTGTACTACCATTTACGGTCACAAATTTGTCTTTTTTATATTTCGCAAAATACAACGTATTTTTAACGGGACTTTTTTGCATACACACATACTGCACATATCTATCTATATATTTAACACCATAATTTTTAGAGATACAGAAGTGTGTGATTTTAAAAATTTCAAAAATCTGAAATTAAAGGGAATACTGGTGCCCATGTGTGAAAGACACTTTTTGGATAATTCTGTGACTGTTAGCAAGACAGTAGTACGTTGAGTAGAGAAAAAAAAATGGCGCCAACAAGTCTGCGGCGCATGAAACTCTAGAAACACGAGTAGAAGTTAGAAAGACATAGGAGTATGTAGATCACGATCGCAGTCTGTTTCGGCCCGTAGTGATCGACACGAGGGATGGTGTGAGTGGCGTTTGCGTGGGTCAAAGTAGTCAAGTGAGGCGCGCGAGAGCGGCAGTGGCCGGGGGAGAGAGGTAGGGATGTAAATGGATCGGATCGGATCGGATATTCATTCTTACCATATCCTTTACCATATTTTTGTAACGGATTCGGATCGGAGCGGATAATGATCGGATGCGAATTCGGATGCGGATTATATCGGATTACGGATATGGAGCGGATTCGGACCGGACTCGGATCGGAAACGGATTATTAAAAAAATATACACATAAAAAAATTAAAAGTATACTTTTCTATGTAAAATATGCTTGTAATTATAGAATATAGCTAAATGTACACACTATTTCGTACAACAAAGCAATTTGTATACTAATAGCATACATATCTTGTCCGATGAACTAACTATATTGTCTAAATATTTAGGATTAGGCTAATTTTCTCGGATTATCCTCTTTGTAGACCTCGGATAATCCGCAAAAAATGGCGGATAATCCGTATCCGTCGGATAGTATCAATACCATATCCTCTACCATATCCGCCGGATATCCGCTTGATCACTATCCGCATCCGTATCCATATCCGGCAGATTTCTAAAAATACATACCATATCCTCAAAAACGGATATGGAAGATTCGGAGCGGAAATTATCCGTACCATTTACATCCGTAGAGAGGGCAGACCATCCATCGGAGCTTGGCCCGTCCGGCGCATCACGTGGCCAACTCTGTTGCGGGGCCGGGCTTGGTGCAGCCATCACCTCGCAAACCGTGTACCCGCCCGCCTATCCGGTCGATTCCACGAAGTAAAAACGGAAGAAAACACTGTATCGCGCGCTCTCTTTCCACCGATTGCTCGTGACAGATGGACACGGCGTGCTCCTCCCACGCCCGCGTGCGGTGGGCCTCCTCCGCATCGAATCGTCGCCGAGGGCGTGCAAGACTGTGGACCATGGCGTCAGTCGGTCGGGACGGCGCGGCGTTTGGGTCCGTGACCGTCCAGTACGCCGTCACAGCGGCGCGCACGTGGTTCCGGACCCCTCGTTTTCTCGCGGAAAAAGTCTACTAGTACGAAACCTGAATTTGCAGCGGTTCGGCGATATGAATCCTGAATTTCAAATCCCTGTCCGTTTGTACCTGAGCTATATAATCTCGGTCTAAATTAAACCTTGAACCTGCTTTTCAGAAAAGAAAAATATAATTATAAATGGCTACTCTCACTGACAAAATTGGCCCACATGTAATATTATCTTCTTCCTCAATTTTTAGGGGAATCTTCTTCCACTCAATCTGTAAGGGGATTTCTTTTCTCAAAAAAAAAATCTGTAAGGGGATTTCTGCTCAAGAAAAAAAATCTGTAAAGGGGGATGCAACTCAAGTCCTTGGCGTCGCCACGCAGCAGGCAACTTCCAACGCTGATGCCCTCTCGCTAAAAAAAGATGAGCGCGGAGAGGGTTGCGCCGGCGTGGCGGAGCTTCCGGGATTGGGAGCACGTGGGGGCCAGGACGCGGAGCAGCAGCGACGGTCGGCAGGCAGAAACGCGGAGCGGTGCCCTCGTTGCCGAGCCCAAGAAGCGGAGGACCGGCGCCCTCGTTCCCGAGCCCGAGCAATGGCCACGGTAGGCGAGCAACACTCGAAAGGCCTCAGGCCGATCTTTATTAAGAAGAAAAGAGAGTTTTACAGCAAGCTGCTGGCAGCTCCGAGGTAGAGCAAAACAGCAAAAAGGCAACCAGACAAACCTGGGCTGCTAACAGAGTAGGCAATAGCTACTGAATACAAAACAGAGGTACAACATTGTAGTCCGGAGACGCCACCATCTACAGCCGGTGCAGCCTCAGATTGCTACCACCCTTCCAGCTCGAGCGCCATAAGGAGATGTCCTCTCTAATGCCTTCAAAAAGCTGCCTCGTCAACTGTGCCGCTGGTTTTCAAAGATTCTAGAGTTCCTCTCTTTCCGGAGCTTCCGGTGCACCAAGATTACCACCGTGTCGAAATCCCGCCTAAGGTTTTTAGGGACTCTTTTCCTTACTTGCAGCCACCATTCATCCGTGCTTGGCAAAGGCGGGGCCTGGAATTGGGAAGTCGGCGAGTTGTCCGGTTTCGATGTGTCTGCCAAACTTTTTGACTAAAACAACAATGCGAGAAAGAGGTGAATGCAGGTTTCGGGAGCTTGTGTACACGGACTGCAACGATCATTATAAGGCCAGCCCCTTCTGCGAAGGTTGTCTGCTTGTCGGGCATCGTTGGTGTACTACCAACCACATGAAAAACTTGCAACTTGCCGGCGCCTTCGACTTCCAGATTGCTCCAGCACACGGGAATTGTATATTGGCTGCAAAGAAGAGATTATATGCACTGCTGGTAGAGAAGGAACCGTCCTCTGTGTGGCGCCAAATTAAGGTGTCTTGATCATCCTGATTAAGATGGATTGATCCCAGGAGGTCCCATAGATGGAGGTACTGAGAGAGAGCTGTTGTAGAAACTCCGCCTTTGACATCTCTCACCCATCTATTTCCTTGCAAAGCTTGTGCCACGAGATAGCTTCGAGTCTCGGACGTAAGAGGCCGGGATAGGAAAGGCATCGGAGACGGAACGACGATCCGGCAGCCATTTATCCGTCCGAGAGCGAGCACGCTGGCCATCACCGAGGCGGACAAATGTTGCAGATTTCAGTAGTGCTGTGGCGTCTGCGTCATCAGGCAAAGGGATAAAGCACCACGGTTTGGGCGTGGCATCCCATCTCAGCCAGGGCCATCGGCAACGCAAGGCGCATCCAAAGAAGCGTAGGTTTAGAATTCCCAAGCCGCCGTAACGGGTTGGCATGCAAACCTTTGACCATGGCGGGAGGCGGTGTCCACCACCGATGTCTTGTTCGCCCCGCCGGACGAAGCCACGACATCGCCGGTGTATGATCTTGAAGGCCCACGCCGGGAGCTGTAGCACCGCAAGGAAGTGTAGCGGCAGGGCCATGAGGACAGAACGAGTTAGAACCAGCCGGCCGCCTGGGTTGAGCATCTTGGGAATCCACCCTGGTAGTTTGTCGGAGAATTTGTCGATGAGAGGCCAAATGTCTGCTTGTCTTAGGCGCCCCGTGGTGAGCGGAAGTCCCAGGTAACGGATTGGGAAGTGGCACAATTGACATTGGAAGAAGCTAGACACAGCCAGGGCCTCCTCATCACCACAGCGGATGCAAGTGACCGTGCTTTTATTTAGATTGAACTGCAAACCTGAGGCGTTCCCAAACAGTTGAAGGATGGAGTGCACCACTTCGCAATCAGGAATGCTAGGACGGAAGAAAATCACTGCGTCGTCTGCATAAATTGAAGCCCTCGGAACCTGGCGGTGCAAATTCAGTCCAGACAGCAGATCATGCTCGACAGCCCAGTGTAGCATCGCCTGGAGCGCATCCATGGCCAAGATGAACAACGCCGGAGACAAGGGGTCCCCCTGACGGACTCCCCGTGCTAGGCAGAATGAGGAGCTTCGCTCACCATTGATGCAGATCGATGTGGTTGCGGTAGAGAGAAGGTAACAAATCCAATACCTCCACCGTGTGCCAAAACCTCTACAGCGTAGAACCTCAAGCAAGAATTCCCAGGAAAGAGAATCAAACGCTTTAGAGATATCTAACTTGAGCAAAGCAGCTGCCAGTTTCTTCCTGTGAAGGAGCCTGGCGGTATTACGGACGAGTTTGAAATTCTCGTGTATGCTGCGGCTGGCTATAAAAGCACTCTGAGCATGGGAGACCAGCCTAGGTAGGAGAGGAGCCAGACGAGAGGCCAGCAGCTTCGTGAAGATCTTGGAGAAAGCATGCACTAAGCTTATGGGGCGGAAATCTCGGATATCCAAAGGATTATCAATTTTCTGCAACAGTACCATGATAGATGAGTTCACACGCCCCAAATTTTGACAGTGGCCAAGGTGGAGTTGGTGCAAGGCGGAGACGAGATCATCGGCGATTGTATCCCAGCAGACCTTGAAGAATAGACCGGAAAATCCATCAGGTCCAGGGGCACGGTCCGACGGCATATCCATGACCACTTTGCGTACTTCTTCGCGGGAGAAAGGTGCTTCTAAAACTCTGGCGTCCTCGGTTGAAAGGCGAAGCAGATTGAGCTGCTCTAAGTTTAACTGTTGCTCATGGCTTGAAGGAGAGCCCATGACGCCCATGAAATGGTCACGCGCGAGCTCCAACTTATCTGTGGTACTAACTGCAGTCCTCTCCCCAGATTTGAGCACCGGAATGAGATGCTTGCGGCGGCGAGCATTTGCCTTCATGTGAAAATACTTCGTATTGGCATCACCCTCTTGTAATTCGCGCACACGCGCTCGCTGCCGAAGACGTACACGCTCGAGGGAAGCGAGCGCAAGGCACCTGCCTTTGAGAAATGAACGTAGCCTCCTTTCAGCCGCAGATAGCTGCCTGGCCTCCATAGCCTCATCCAGGCGCAGAATGACTTCATTTGCCACTTGGAAAAGAAGATTATTGTGACTCTGTTTGCGCTGTCCCCATTGACGAAGAGCTTTCGCGGTGCGCTGTAGCTTGGTATCGAAAATGCTGATTGGATCATTAGAGGACACTTCAGATGACCATGCCTCCTTGACGATATCATGGAAGCCCGGGAGTTTGGTCCAGAATTGTTCAAATCTGAATCGATATGATCTCGGCCTTGCCATAGAGCATGAGAGGAGGAGCGGACAGTGGTCTGATATGTTGGAGCTTAAAGGTAGCAGGTCACTAACCGGGTGGATGTCCTCCCAATCAGGCGAGAAAAACACACGGTCCAATCTAGCCAGCAACGGATCTTCCTGTCCATTACTCCACGTGAAGCGCCTCCCTTGTAGCGGCATATCTCGAGCAACACTGGCGGCACCACACTCTCATTCCCCGCGTGGGAGCAGCTGCGACGCAACGTCGTCGTTGGTCTGCGCATAGAATGCCGGAAGGAGAACCGAGTCGTTTGTTGGCGGTTCGCTTTTCTCCGGTTGCAACCTAGACAAATGTACCGTGTCGGGGTCGTCGCGGATAGAATGCCGGAAGGAGAACCGAGTCGGAAAAAAAAATGAACCTACGTACTGTTAGGTGAGGACCGCCCTCGGCAAACCTAGCACGTGCCTAGCCAAACTAGGACAAGGCCCACGCACAGGGGCGTCTACTCTCGAGTGGACCGTGCTGGGCTCCGCGCCTCACACGCTTCGCGCTGAGTTCACTCCCGGCCCCGGGCCCGCGAGGAGCAGACGGCGACCTGCCGCGTGGCCCGCTCCGCACGTGAGCCCTGTCTAGGCCCAGACGGTACACTGACTCCGACAAGGCCTGCCCGCCACCAGTGGCCAGCACTGTTCCGCACCTGCCGTGACGAAAGCGGTGCCGCCCGCCCTAGATGCTAGCTGCGCAGAGTGAAGGCGTGGGGGCTCTTCTTGTTTGGATTTGATTTAACCCGCTGCTTTGATTTCGCGCGTGTTTCTCGGATCTTCATGCCGTGGCATCGAAGATGGAGTACTGTAACACTCCGTGTTGGCTCTGTTCCGATTATACGTACAGTACCCAAAGGTTTTCACTTCCGCGGAGTTCACTCCGCCGACAGCAGGATGGGAACAGCGGCCAACGTTGGCTTCCCGTGCTGGCGCGTCCCCACGGCGATGCCGGAGATCTTGCCTCAGCCCGTTTGGGACATCAGATGCGCGCGCGTTAGCTGTTGCGTTCAATCTTCTCTTCATCCAGGTGACCACGTCGGCCAACGTATGTGCTGGAACATAGACATATCTGCCTTCCCCGGCTCGTGCTTGCCCGACTCAACCGAAAACGGCAGCTTCACACAAATTCACGTGCCCTTACCTGGGGGGCTGGAGTAGTATCTTTGTTCCATAAAACCAGGTATACAAATTTAGGTTAAATTCAACATCATCTACATTTCACCAATTGTATGGGCAGAAAATATACACATTTGCAGTACCAATTCAATAGCATTAGATTCACCATAAAACATGCATTCAAACATGCATTCTCATAAGAGAAAATCTCCAATTTAGTCTAAGAAGTTGTCCCAAATGTGCGCTTTGGTCACGAACTAGCAAATCATGAATTGTGGGTCAAGAAGTTGATCAGCGCGAACGTTTTGGTCATCCCGTTACGGCCACTATTTGTTTGCTAACGTGTCCAATTGTTTTTTTTTTTGCAAATTTCCCCGTAAAAAGTCATACCGAGGACTACAAAATCAGGAAAAACAAAATTCTAGACGCCAATTTGCAAAAAAAAAATAAAAAAATTGGCCATGTTAGCAAACCAACAATCACCGTGACGGAGTGGTGAAAACATTCGCGTGAGGCAACTGTGTGACCCAAAATTCACGATTTGTAAGTTTGTGAACTAAAACGCACATCCGAAGCAAATTTATAGACTAAATTGGGGTTTTTCTCTTCTCATAATGTACTTATTCGATATTATAGATATTAATATTTTTTACATACATTTAGTCAAACTTAGATCATGCTGATTTTTTACTAAATTTATATACCCCTATTTAAAGAATCGGGGGTAGTATTCACAAAAAAAGAAGAATCGAGGGTAGTACCACAAAGAAATCAAAGTGTGTACGTGACTACTCGCCATGGAGATGGAGCATTAGGGTCGAAGATGAAGGGAAAGATCATTGGGTTCAGCACTACTAGTTATGTGATGATCTTCCACTGATGAGCGAAGTAAAAAAAACAACTTAATGAAGGTTTGATGAAATTCGTTGGGTTCTGCATCTCGTTGATTTCGACGAACTCTGCACTGCCGTTCCGATTGCATTGAGAATGAGACAAAACTCCGTATCATCAGCCGAAGAAAGGGCCCAGTCAAAATAAGACTACAAGATTGGGCCTAATCTGACATAGAGCTTCGGACCGAAACATGCGTACACTGCTGGTACTCGTCACTTCGTTCGCTTTACGCACGGCCCAATTTCCAGCCCTTGGCTGAGCATTCTAAACACGACAACATATAATTGGGCTGGAACACGCAAATCAGCGATGCAAGTTTGAGTGTAATATTTCTTTCCCTCTTTTGGCCGTCGGCATCTGTCACCTTTCCTGTACTGCAATATCGATTCAGTCAGGTTCATATATCACATGAATTCAACGCTAAGGGCATCTCCAGCGCGGGAAGATCCAAAACCACTGTTTGTTTTGGTTCGTTTCAGTCAGCCGCGGATGAAATTTGGATGGCGGTTCGGCCTGGCGAATGCACCCAGCGAGGCGATCCAATGTTTCTGCACTAGCGAAGTTTGGCTAGTTGGCCATTGCCATTTAAATTTGGTCATATTTTACAATAAAGTGATAAATATTATTTATAAATATAAATAGTTGACAATCACACGATCATATAGTTTTACAAATAAGAAAATTAAAATCAATATCAAATGAGACTAGCCGGGTTGGTTTCCTACATAATTCTACGTATGCTCAATCAAATTAGCTTAAAGGCGGTCATGGGTTGTTCGATCCCGCAACGGATTATGCGTATGTAAAAAGTATTTCCACGATGTTGTCTAGCCTGTGGCTCAACCAACTGATACGTCTCCAACGTATCTATAATTTCTTATGTTCCATGCTAGTTTTATGACAATACCTACATGTTTTATTCACACTTTATAATATTTTTATGCATTTTCTGGGACTAACCTATTAACAAGATGCCAAGTGCCAGTTTCTGTTTTCTGCTGTTTTTGATTTCAGAAAAGTTGGTTTACAAATATTCTCGGAATTGGACGAAACAAAAGCCCACGGCCCTATTTTTCACGGAGTGTTCCAGAAGACCGAAGAAGAGTCGAGGAAGACCAGCAGGGGGCCCACACCATAGGGCGGCGCGGCAGTGGGGCCTCCCGCGCCAAGGTGTGGTGAGGGAGCCCCCTGGCTCCCCCGACGCTGCCCCTTCGCCTATTTATTCCTTCGTCCCCGAAAACCCTATCACCGAGAGCCAAAATACGAGAACAGTTCCAGAGACGCCGCCGCCGTCAACCCCATCTCGGGGGGTTCAGAAGATCTCCCCCGGCACCCTGCCGGAGAGGGGAATCATCACCGGAGGGCTCTACATCACCATGCCCGCCTCCGGACTGATGCGTGAGTAGTTCATCATTGGACTATGGGTCCATAACAGTAGTTAGATGGTTGTCTTCTCCTATTATGCCATCATGTTTAGATCTTGTGAGCTGCCTATCATGATCAAGATCATCTATTTGTAATGCTACATGTTGTGTTTGTTGGGATCCGATGAATATGTAATACTATATCAAGTTGATTATAGATCTATCTTATGTGTTGTTTATGATCTTGCATGCTCTCCGTTGCTAGTAGAGGCTCTGGCCAAGTTGATACTTGTAACTCCAATAGGGGGGTATTTATGCTAGATAGTGGGTTCATGTCTCCATTGAACCTGGGGGAGTGACAGCAACCCCTAAGGTTGTGGATGTGCTGTTGCCAGTAGGGATAAAACATC
>NC_061508.1:121661710-121674367 GCF_022539505.1 Lolium rigidum
CAACTCACCCTCAAATTCCCAGTCACCGTGATAGATGTTGTTATCTCGTTATTCCTAAATGATCATGTTGTGCATGATGACACATGGTGCCATCACCTCCGACCGGGGTGGCAACAGCCGGCCAGAACGGCTGTGGATGGCATACTACGCGGCAAGAGAACATGGTCGGTGGGCAGCACGACCCGGTGGGAACTGGCGATGGCAACGGCAAGCCAAAGCGCAGACGGCGGCGCTGCCTGGGGGTGGCGGCGGCGATGGAGGGCAAATAGTTGGGGAAGACGAGATCCTTCTGCATGCCTTTCGTCCCACTTGCAGGAGGGATCGGAGTGGCCACATGCGCACTGTCCGACCCGACGCGTCGACGACCCAAATTTGGTGAACGGATGGATCGAGCCGCGCGAGTCGGTCGTTTGGATCGTGTCGAGCATGCGCAGTCACCAGTCCGCGCGGACTGTTTCGGACGACCAGTAACAGAATGGGTCGCCCCAGATGCCCAAAGTGCAATTAACCATCCCAAACACTCTAGTGGCAGCTCCGCCACTGCTTCGTTATCTCTATCCTATACCGCTTCAAGCTCGGTTAGGCATCCACCCCAATATGTGAGGATGGTGACAAACCTTGTAGCACATGCTATAGAACTGCTTCTTTCGCTGTCATATTGCATTATCTATACACGTGAAATAGCCATGGCATTATCTATAAACTAAACCATCTCCTATTAGTATCCTAGACACCAAACGTGTGTAGACAGTAGATGTAAGAAGTCCAAGTTGACTGCCTGAATTTGGCTTTGTTCCTGTGAGAGATTTCAGATATTAGTTCCTACTCTCATGCATATCATTGGTAATTTTTGGATCAAAATGACAGCATCATCTATAGGAAGAACCCATCTAAGATAAGATCAGCATACATAATACATCAAGTAGTGGTATTTAGATAGTTTACAAATCAAGATGAACACTAGTCTGGTATGTCTTGTAAGAGGAAAACTCTGCGACAACATCATATGACCTGGAACAAAGTTTCATCCCTTATGCTAGATGCGCAGGAAAACTGTTTGTATTAAGCGACAAAAAAGACCAATCCAACACTATTCACACAGAATCACACTGGGAGAATAACAACACTCTCATGGGCAAAACCTATGAACACAGGTGATATCGTTATCCATAAATCTGAGGGGACACCCATACCTTATCTCGGAGAAACCAAAAAGGAACGCAAAATATTTATCACCTGAACATGAGACAGTATGTTCCTCGTTTCTGCAGTTGGCACTAGTGGAGAACAGGCCTATAGTCGCGGGCCGTAAGCGCCTTTTGTCGCGGGCAGTGAGCCGCGACAACGGAGGCGGGACAAAAGGTCCATCCTTTTATCGTGGGTCGCTTACCACCCGCGACATATGCTCCACCACGTGGCAGGCGCGGGGCGCCCAGGGGGCATACCCTTTTGTCGCGGGTCGTAATACCACCTGCGACAAAAAAGCCTCTACGTGGCGCACGCAGGTGCGTTTCATTTTTTCATTTTAAAATAAAAGTTTCATACTTTTATAAGCTACTACAAGTTGTACACGTTCATTTATTATATATAAATCGAGCAAACAAATATTGGAAGCAAAAGTCTATTCGTAGATTCCCCTTACACATATACATGGAGCTCACTACTACCGGGACAAAAGCCCGTCGTCTATTCGAACTATTACATATACATGGAGCTCACTACTACCGACGCCTATTTGGACTCTGCTGCTTATGGGGCTATATATCTTATAGTTTCATTGTGAGAACAGAAACGCACCTGCAATTTGCACTGTAACATATATGGGAGAATTTAAAACTATTAATCTGAAGAAAAAATAATATAGGAGCAGCGGAACAAGTTCCCAGCTTTGTTAAACAAATGTAATCTGATAGAAGCAGTAAAATATCTAGATAAATCAAGGCAAAGCCATTGTTTTTTATAATGTAACCAAATAAAATAGTCAATATATCATACCGGTTGCGTTGGGGTTGAATGCACATCGTAGCTTGAGTGTCTCCTTGCACACTTGATGAGGAGCTGAGCCATGGCATGGGCAGGAGTACAAAATTTCCGATCACAACTAGTTACTATTAATTTTGTTTTGCAAAATAATTACCTAAAATTTTATGCAGATGCAGATAAGGAGGTAAATCAGCACGGCAGAATACAGTTAGAAATTCGTGTAAACGAAAGGGAAATAGACACCTACTTAGTTGCATAGTACTGAGAAAATGAAAACGGAGGTGGTCAATGGATTATACCTTTTCTAGAAAGAAGACATAATTGACAATGGTTGGACAACACATTCTACCTTGTTTTCTCATCCTGCAACAACATACAAACTCATACAAAAATATTTCTCTCTTAGGCATAGCATCGAACAACTGAAATATACTGCTGATTAATGATTCAATCAATTGTACCTAGCAACCTGATGCCAAGAAAACAAAGTCTTCAGAACCACGAAATATACTGTCAAGTTGTGCTCCCTGTTTCTCATTTTACCTTAAGCGTGGTCTAGAACATTGACTGAAGAACGATCTCATTATTTGGTCCATAGGTTATTCAGACAATTCTTGTTTTGAGAGAGAAACTTACTTTTTGTATTGCTTGGAAAATGACATAAGGGGAGATTTCATATCCAATCTTGTTCTCATCACGCTTTGCTTATTTTATACTGCTTGACAAACGACAATAAGGGGAGTTTAGTATTCAATCTTCTTTCTATCATGGTTTGCAGCTTAATGCATAACCTTTCCCTTCCAGAATTCATCGAGGGAGCAGTGGCGGAAGACCCAGTAGGGCCGCCCTATCTTAATTTTTGCCAAAATGTTACGTATACGTATGTATCCATCGGTCAGTTGCTCTATTCGGTGGTCTTTTTTTTTTGAGAAAAACTTCGCTGCATTTGTATTAAACCGAAACAGCACCCTCTTGTGCCAATAGGTTCACAAGCATCACTAGTGGATCCTCCAACCAGGTGTTACAACCCTTATTAATGCAGCTATTTTAGCTAAAACATGTGCAACATTGTTACACGAACGGCGGACATGCCTTATAGAGAAATCATCAAAACTCTTCAGCGGATTCTTGATCTCCTCGACGAGAGGCCCGTGTATAGACCGGTCCTTGTCGTTGCTTCAAAGCTTTGAGACTGCACCCAGACAGTCAGACTCCAGGCAAACCTTGGTGATCCCCTTATCCTTAGCCAACTTGATACCTAGTTTGCACGCCAAGATCTCAGCCCTCTCTGGATCCAAGGTAGATGACAAAAAAACGGTTAGCTCCTGCCACGAACTCACCATGGTGGTTCCGTAAAACCACGCCGCATCCTCCCTCCAGCGAATCATTCGAAAAGGCGCCATCCGCATTTGCCTTATGCCAACCCACATCAGGAGTGTTCCAATGCTCACTTCCCCGATGTGCCTTAGACACTGGATTTTGCTTGATCACCAGCCACTCCTCAACAAGGTGAAGAGAACGCTTCGCGATAGAAAACGGATCATCAATCTTGGCCTCCTCCCTAGCATCGTTTCTGGCCAACCACAATTGGTAGATCACCATGACCCCAAGCTCCACCTCCTTCTCCTCAAGCCCTGCTATCCATTCAAGCATCCACCAATGTAGATCACCAGGACGCATGGATCTTGTAGGTGGACCTTGAAACCGCATGCCGGTCAGCTCCCTGACACACTCCCAAACATCGAGTGAGTGAGGACAGCGCCAAAACCGGTGGATCAGTGACTCCTCCCGATCACAAGTGACACATATTGGACGCCCTCCTTGATGTGCCGTCGCTGTAGCTCTTTGCCCACCGCCAGTCCATTTTTGACGAGTCTCCATACATGGATCTTAGCCTTGCCCGGGACGTTAGCAGACCACAGAACTAGCCATCCCCTATGCTCATCTGTGGAGATCGAGTTGCTCGCCTGGTTAGCATTCAGCTGCATTTTCAAATGATACGCCGACTTGACAGTGAACAGCCCGTTCTTGGTGTAATTCCATGCAATATAGTCTCCTGTGCCAGCACAACCAACGGGAATGTTCAGAATGTCCGCGACATCTCCTTCAAAAAACAACTTGTTTAGCTTCACCTCGTCCCAACCTTCACCATTTGGTAACAATAACCCCTTGACCAACGAAACCTCCTTGTTCGGCCTTAGACCCGGTGGTCTTTTCAGCCCAGGCCTAGGAATCCAATTGTCCTCCCATACCTTGACTGAGGAGCCATCCCCAATGCGCCATATGAGCCCTTGATGGCGTGTAAGACACACGTCCGTTGGGAACCCCAAGAGGAAGGTGTGATGTGTACAACGACAAGTTTTCCCTCAGTAAGAAACCAAGGTTATCGAACCAGTAGGAGTCAAGGAACACGTGAAAGTTGTTGGTGGCGGAGTGTAGTGCGGCGCAACACCAGGGATTCAGGCGCCAACGTGGAACCTGCACAACACAATCAAAGTACTTTGCCCCAACGTAACAGTGAGGTTGTCAATCTCACCGGCTTGCTGAAAACAAAGGATTAGATGTATAGTGTGGAAGATGATGTTTGTTTGCGAAGAACAATAAAGAACAAGTATTGTAGTAGATTGTATTTCAGATGTAAAGAATGGACCGGGGTCTACAGTTCACTAGTGGTGTCTCTCCGATAAGAAATAGCATGTTGGGTGAACAAATTACAGTTGGGCAATTGACAAATAAAGAAGGCATAACAATGCACATACATATACCATGATGAGTACTATGAGATTTAATCAGGGTATTACGATAAAGTACATAGACCGCTATCCAGCATGCATCTATGCCTAAAAAGTCCACCTTTAGGTTATCATCCGAACCCCTTCCAGTATTAAGTTACAAACAACAGACAATTGCATTAAGTATGGTGCGTAATGTAATCAACACAAATATCCTTAGACAAAGCATTGATGTTTTATCCCTAGTGGCAACAACACATCCACAACCTTAGAACTTTTCGTCATCGTCCCTGCATTCAATGGAGGCATGAACCCACTATCGAGCATAAATACTCCCTCTTGGAGTCACAAGTATCAACTTGGCCGAGCCTCTACTAGCAACGGAGAGCATGCAAGAACATAAACAACATATATGATAGATTGATAATCAACTTGACATAGTATTCCATATTCATCGGATCCCAACAAACACAACATGTAGCATTACAAATAGATGATCTTGATCATGATAGGCAGCTCACAAGATCTAACATGATAGCATAATGAGGAGAAGACAACCATCTAGCTACTGCTATGGAGCCATAGTCCAGGGGTGAACAACCCACACATCGATCCGGAGGCGATCATGGTGATGAAGAGACCTCCGGGAGATGATTCCCCTCTCCGGCAGGGTGCCGGAGGCGATCTCCTGAATCCCCCGAGATGGGATTGGCGGCGGCGGCGTCTCTGGAAGGTTTTCCGTATCGTGGCTTTCGGTACTGGGGTTTTCGCGACGAAGGCTTTAAGTAGGCGGAAGGGAAGGGTCGGTGGAGGCACGAGGGCCCCACACCATAGGGCGGCGCGGCCCCACCCTTGGCCGCGCGGCCCCGTGGTCTGGGCGCCTCGTCGCCCCACTTCGTAACTCCCTCGGTCTTCTGGAATCTTCGTGGAAAAATAAGACCCTGGGCGTTGATTTCGTCCAATTCTGATAATATTTCCTTTGTAGGATTTCTGAAACCAAAAACAGCGAAAAACAAGCAATCGGCTCTTCGGCATCTCGTCAATAGGTTAGTGCCGGAAAATGCATAATAATGACATAAAGTGTGTATAAAACATGTGAGTATCATCATAAAAGTAGCATGGAACATAAGAAATTATAGATACGTTTGAGACGTATCAAGCATCCCCAAGCTTAGTTCCTACTCGCCCTCGAGTAGGTAAACGATAACAAGGATAATTTCTGAAGTGACATGCTATCATAATCTTGATCAATACTATTGTAAAGCATATGAGATGAATGCAGCGATTCGATGCAATGGTGAAGACAATGAGTAAACAAAAGAATTATATAGCAAAGACTTTTCATGAATAATACTTTCAAGACAAGCATCAATGAGACTTGCATAAGAGTTACTCATAAAGCAATATATTCTTAGTAGAAAGCTTTGAAACAACACAAAGGAAGATATAAGTTTCAGCGGTTGCTTTCAACTTCAACATATTTATCTCATGGATAATTGTCAACACAAAGTAATATAACAAGTGCAATAGGTAAACATGTAAGAATCAATGCACACAGTTGATACAAGTGTTTGCTTCTAAGTTAGAAAGAATAGGTAAACTGACTCAACAATAAAGTAGAAGATAGGCCCTTCGCAAGAGGGAAGCATGGATTACTATTTTTGTGCTAGAGCTTTTCATTTTGAAAACATAGAAACAATTTTGTCAACGGTAGTAATAAATCATATGTGTTATGTATAAGATATCCTATAAGTTGCAAGCCTCATGCATAGATTACCAATAGTGCTCGCACCTTGTCCTAATTAGCTTGGATTAACATGGATTATCATTGCATAGCATATGTTTCAACCAAGTGTCACAAAGGGGTACCTCTATGCCGCCTGTACAAAGGTCTAAGGAGAAAGATCGCATTTGATTTCTCGTTTTTGATTATTCTCAACTTAGACATCCATACCGGGACAACATAGACAACAGATAATGGCCTCCTCTTTAATGCATACGCATTCAACAACAGTTAAAATTCTCATAAGAGATTGAGGATTAATTGTCCAAACTAAAACTTCCACCATGGATCATGGCTTTAGTTAGCGGCCCAATGTTCTTCTCTAACGATATGCATACTCAAACCATTTGATCATGAAAATCGCCCTTACTTCAGACAAGACGAACATGCATAGCAACTCACATGATATTCAACAGAGGTGTAGTTGATGGCGTCCCCAGAAACATGGTTACCGCTCAACAAGCAACTTATTAAGAAATAAGATACATAGCTACATATTCTTCACCACAATAGTTTTTAAGGCTATTTTCCCATGAGCTATATATTGCAGAGACAAAGAATAGAATTTTTAAAGGTAGCACTCAAGTAATGTACTTTGGAATGGCAGAGAAATACCATGTAGTAGGTAGGTATGGTGGACACAAATGGCATAGTTTTTGGCTCAAGGATTTGGATGCACGAGAAGAATTCCTCTCAATACAAGGCTAGGCTAGCAAGGTTGTTTGAAGCAAACTCAAGTATAAAACGGTGCAGCAAAGCTTACATATGATCGTATTGCAATCATTATAAGACTTTACATTGTCTCCTTGTTGTTCAAACACCTTAACCAGAAAATATCTAGACTCTAGAGAAACTAATCATGCAAACCAAATTTTAACAAGCTCTATGTAGTTCTTCATTAATGGGTGCAAAGTACATGATGCAAGAGCTTAAACATGATCTATATGAGCACAACAATTGCCAAGTATCAAATTATTCAAGACATTATACCAATTACCACATGCGGCATTTTCTGTTTCCAACCATATAATAATGAACGAAGCAGTTTCAACCTTCGCCATGAACATTAAAAGTAAAGCTAAGAACATATGTGTTCATAAGAAACAGCGGAGCGTGTCTCTCTCCCACACAAGGAATGCTAGGATCCGATTTTATTCAAACAAAAATAAAAACAAAAACAAACAGACGCTCCAAGTAAAGCACATAAGATGTGACGGAATAAAAATATAGTTTCACTAGAGGTGACCTGATAAGTTGTCGATGAAGAAGGGATGCCTTGGGCATCCTGTAATATCCCAGGTAATGGGGTTACAAAAATAGAGGAAACAGATGTGTGCATTGCATTCATGCATAGAAAATCTGGGGAATTTTCGCGCTTTAAAGTAAAACAGTCACGATGAATCGAAGTTTCACTTGACCTTGGTGGAATTGAAGTAGCTCATCAAGTCAAGCGCTATAAACCTCAAAGTGACTTTGCTAAAACCTTGTTTTGGGTAGAGATGATTTGATCTAAGGGGTTAGATCAAATGGAACTAATAATCAACACAACAACACTTTACTCAATGATCAATTGCTTGATCTTATGAAAGGTTATAATATGGTAATCCTTGTCATAACATATGAACACCAATTCAATTGCAAATCAAGAAATAATAAAATGGAGAAACTATTTTTGAATTATCTTCTCCATGTCTTAAAAAACTAAACCATGATCCTACCATGAAACATCATGGTATTCATTCCACTTCAATCTTGGAAACAAGACAAGGAGATCCAACTAAGGAATATAATTCTTCTCTATCTCAAATTATTATACATCAAACCCAGAGAGGTGAGAGTTCTATATTATTTATTAGAGAAGCAATAACAAACCTGGAGCTAAACCTTGGATATACATCCAAGTATTCAAATCATTATCTCTAAGAGAAACAGTAGGATATTATTCAAGACAATTCCTAGAGAGAGAACCTAATTATGTTAAACCTAGATATTGATGATCACATCAACCTCTAGGGAGCCTAACCTTAGGTTATCATTGAATTCCTTCCCAAATAAGAGATACCATTCATACTAACCTTAGCTTTACCTACTTAAGAATCAAGGACACCATTGAACTAAAGTATTAGGAGTTAAACCATTTCATTTGGGAGTGGTGAGATAACCCATTATCACATGGTATAATACCATATCCATGAATTGATAAGGTAAGTAAGAGACCAACCCAACTAAGCTAGACAAATGGAACCTTAGCTTAGATACCTAAGGAGATATTAGGAATACACCATATAATAACTATTCCTATATAAGAGAGCTCAAGCTATGGTGTTACACTCAAGTTAGTTGAGGCAACACTTGAATTTAAGGGAGAGAACTATATATACAACCAGATGATTATATCATCATTAATTAAGTAGAACCCTAACATAATATCTCAGGCATTCTCCTGGGATATAAATTATTGAGTCAACCATAACTATGCCTATTCAAGAAACTATAAAGGAAAGTCTATATTTAGTTGATCAAGACAACACTTAATCTTGGAAGTGAGAAACCAAATTCATCAGAGATACCTTAGGAAGTCCAACCTTGATCATTATAAATTGTGTAATGATCATAAACCCTAAAGAACTTGAGGTTAAGATATTAAGAACAAGATGATCATATATAATATATGATCATGCTTTGGAGATATGTAAGGACAAGTTAAACCTTAATAAGATAAGTAGATACCATTCACCACATGAAATTATAGGGAGGTAACTAATAAGCAAACCTAGGCTTATATCCCAACCTTAACTGGTGGACCACATGGTGATCATAAGTGGAGTTCTACCACCTCTGCAATCCACTTGTCCTTCACCTAAGAAACATAAGAAAACCTTAGATTTAACCCTATACTTCATAATGGTGAGAAACCATACATCCATATGATCAAAGTTAACTATGAAAGAACCATAACCACTTTAGTTACTTTAATGATAAATTGAGGATAGCAATAGAAGTTAATTGGGAGAAGACAAAACTAATTCTTAAGTCCTTAGTAACTAAAGGAGAATCTCAACTATTAAGCAAGTAACCACCTTAAAATGGATAGGGAAACTAAACCCTGGTTGTGTATCACTTGGGTGATCACAACTATAGGCCTAGTTCACATATGAGATTCAAACCATTTGCCATTAGGTGAATATGATAAGAACCCTATAATTGTTCACTAATTAAAGCTCATGCTTCATTATGGAACTTAAGAATAATTTAGTGCTACACCCTTTGATTAGAACCATGGTGGTGATCAACCACTCATAATTATAACCAAGACCAAACCATGATGAGAGTAATACCTACTCTAGGTAATCCCAAGTATTATTAAATATAATCCTAATGCTACCTTTGAAATATGGATACAATAAATCACAAGACCTTAATCAACAAGTGTTCACATGAAATAACAGGCACATGAACAGATTCTCAAATAGAAACCAAGCCCTCATAATAATCTTTAAAAATGCTTTGGGAAGCAATTATCCACTTTAAATAATTCAAAAGAGAGTTGTATTACAAGGAGGAACAGGGAATTCCAAAGAAAACATAAGCTCATGGCTAAATTGAGATTTAAATAGGACCCACAATGATACAAATAAAATCATGCATAACACATTAGTTTTGGGCAATGAAATAATGCAATGATCACTATTGCTAAGTCCTAAATTGAAAATAAGTAGAAACATCTGAAAGCATAATTGAATTAAAATATGAATTTAAAACTGAATTCAAACTAGGAAATCCAAAACAGAAAATAAATAAATAAAAGGAAGAGGAACTGGGCTCACCTGACTCACCTAGTCGGTCACCGAGCCCAGCAGGAGTCCAGCAACACAGCCCACCAGGCAGCCCAAGGTCCATACTAAAGCAAAGCCCATCTCAGCCCAAAATACCTGTTCGTTAAAAAAAAGAATGGAGGGGGGTCGTCCTCATCTTCTCCAGCACATGCTGGCCAGCGCAACGTCGTGCTCCCCTTCTCCTCGTCGGTGGCGGCTTCTCCTCGCCCGGAGGTGTGACGAGGCACCCTCCCGAGTCGTATAAAACCTAAACGATGAACCCTAGCTCGAGTTCTTTCTCTCTCTGCTCCAATTCGCCCTATGCCGAAACTCTGGCCGCACCACTCCATCATTACCGCCGTCGATTGAAGCATCGTCAAGCCACACTGAGAAGCTCTGGAGCTTCGCTAGGATGAGTAGAGCAGCCCAGTACAAGGAATCGAACCGAAGCATCCTCTATCGAGCCAATTTGAAGATTTCCCCTGCGCCGGTGATCGCCGGTATCGGCGAAACTCGGCTCGAATTCGGCCGCAATCCTCACCGCAGACCACACCATCCATTCCAGGGTACAAATACGCACTCATAGCTCATTTATCCTTATCATTTGGCATGCGGTAGCCTGATTTCGAGACCTCGCCGGAGTTGTGCGCCGCAGACATGAATCACGGTGATGCTCCGGTGGTCTAATCGAGTAATAAACACCACCATCCGACTCAGCGTGAAGAGGGGGTCCGGAAAATACTACTCACACATCCCAGTAGGCCTTAGATCGGCGGCGCGGTCGTTCCTGCGCCGCCGGCGTCAAGCCGCCGGCAAGAGCGACGTGGCCGGTGGGTCCCTCACAAGGTCTTTGACCAGTCTTTGTCCAGTGGCCGCTGACATGGATTCGGGCCCCATCTCGTCATTGTCCGTGGTTAGAATTGAACCGGTACAAGTAGTATTCCTGTTTAAATTTTAATTTTCATTAATATCCGAAACTTTGCAGATTTATAGAAAATTCATTATAACTCAGAAAATTATAAATAAGATATCAAAATTCTTAGAAAAGTAAACTCTATCCAATAAAAATATAATATGAAATTTTTATTTTTAATAAAAATTCAATTATTTAATACTTATTAATTAAGCCTTTTCCATTAATTCCAAATTCAATTAAAATTCAATAATTAAGAAAAACTTCCAAAAATTAATAAAAACCAGTAAGAAAATAAGGAAAATATTAAAACTAATTTTCCTTTGTTTATAATTTATTAAATCCTTAATAGGAGGATTTAAACCCTTATTAATAATTGTCTTAATTATTAATTCTTTAAAAATAAGAAAATGTCAAATCCAATATTATTTTTAATTCAAAATTATTAATAACTTCAACTTTATAATGAAGTTATCAAGCTAATAACTATATGGTGATTAAGAAACCCTAATTCCATATTGAATAAAGAACACAACCTCATAATTGTATGTGGAACCCTAAAACCCTAACTCTACTAGGAACCCTAGTTCCATTATTACATGTGAACCCTAATTTGCTTCTAACCTAAAACCAAGGTTAGAACAGGTGATCATGGTACTTTATTTCAAATCATAGAGCCATCATTAGCAACTAAAAGACATACCTATGTCCACATAAAATGTAGAACCCTATCACTAGAAATTTAGTATTCCATGTATGCATATCACTAAACCTAGTTGATCAAGTAGGATCAACCAAGCTTAAACCCTAGTTTCAATTCCCAGAAACATCAACCTTACTATCCATGCTGAGCATCACACCATTGTGATGAACTTCAATAACAACTATACCAAATCTTAAGCATTACCTAATCATATTCCACTAAACCCTACTAGTGTTGGATACTTATCAACCATCCTCTTTAGGAGCCAATTATTCCTTACTTAATAGAACCAACAGTAAAACCTAGACCACCTCAACCCTAATTGATATACTTCTTATTACTTAAGAAGTATGTTCTTCAAAAGTTATTCTTTTGAAGTAAACAGAGAACCATCATCAATCCTACCTAATAGGATCCATAAACCCTAGCCAATTATCACCAATAAGGTATACCACCTTGATAGCAACTATTGGTAATCAAGATGACTAGGCTTAATTCAACAACACAAGTCCTAGTAATTGATGAATCCAACTAGGTTGTGATCCATCTACTACTTATTCCAGAAACCAATTAGAACCATAGAACACCATAAAACTCCACCACCCTGATTGTTATACTTGTTCTTTATTAAAGAACATATTCTTCAAAAGTTATTGATGACCCACAAGTATAGGGGGTGTATCGTAGTATCTTCGATAAGTAAGAATGTCGATCCCAACGAGGAGCGA
>NC_061508.1:121674467-121750791 GCF_022539505.1 Lolium rigidum
GGCATGGCCCCGGCCGATTCGGCCAGGCCTCCAAGAATCATTGCCGGGCGCACCGGCCCAAGAGGCGCCGGGCAGAAGGCTTTCTACCGGGCACGGCGCACCCCGGGCTCGGTGCGCCGGCAAAGATTCTCGGGCTCTGGCCTGGCTTAAGAGACATGAGCCGAGAAGCGGCATGTTGCCTGCAAGACCACATGGTCCAGGTGCAGCCGGCAAATAGCCCCTGGCAAGATTTCAGCCACCAACCGGCTCAGCCCACTCGACTTCCACACACTCACTACACTCCACTTCTCCACACAAACCCGAGCCTTCTCCCAACCCAGCTCATTTTTGCCCATTTCTATCCCCAATTTCACCAATTTGACCAAACAAAATCAAAATTTTTGAGCAAATCTTCCCTTCCTACATGCATCTCCCACATCCCCCTATGTAGATCTAGATCTACTATCCCGCATTGACCGCTCAATCTAGATCTAGATCTAGAAAGTCGGCTTCCATACGCCATTGTCGCGGCGCGTCGTCTCGATCTTATCGACGAATATATCAAACAAATAGGTGATTAATGAACAAATTAAGGAATGAAATCGATGTATGTTGGACATTTGAAGAAAAGCTCTCGTGTGTGGCATATATATATGTTGTGCTTGTGCTTGTGTGTGTGTTGGCGTTGAAAATGAGTTGCCAACGTTGCGCCGAAATGTTGATTCTTCAAGTTTCCGTTTCGGCACATTTACGGCGCTCCTATGTCCTACCGTGTAGGAAGGTCATGCCGAAATTTTCCGTGAAAACTACCGACGGATGCATGGTTCTAATGAATTATGTAATCTTACCATGCGAGCGATAATGGTTATCGAGATGAGTGAAAGCATCGTGATGAGATATCCGAAACACGCGATCATCGACATGTATGAAAATAACCGCACGGAGGTATTGTGTCCGTGCCGGAGATGCAAACGAGGGAAATGGTTTGACCCGTATTCGGGCAAGTTGCGGGGCACCTGCTCACTAATGGTTTCATGCATGGACACACTCAATGGATGAGTGATGATGGCGCGGAGGTCAATGGGGCGACGGCGGCGTTGGTAAAAATGGCCGGCAAGAAGGAGGGCATCATGATACTGAAGACGATGAAGAGTTTGTCGCACATGACGATAACCTTGACGACGACAATAACCTTGACGACGACAATAACCTTGACGACGACGAAGAGGTGCCGCTAGCTTCAGTCATGCGGGACCCTCATCTTCAAGATCTGCTTCTCGAAAAGACGAAAGGCGCCAAGCGGAAATCAAAGCTTGAGCAACTCGAGATAGACTCGAATACTCCGTTGTACGACTCAGGTCGCGGGTTGGGGGAGTCTCGCTTGAGAGTAGCTCTCGATGTGCTGCGGATGAAGGCGAAACACGGATGGACGGACACAAGCGTCGACGACATCCCGGAATACGTGAAAGATCTCCTTCCCGCCGGGAACACGTGTCCCGGTAGTCTAGCCGAGGCCAAGAGAATCACGTGCCCTCTAGACTTACCCCACGAAAAGTATCACGCCCGCATCAACGACCGTATCATGTATCGCAAGGAGCACATGGACAAGACCAAATGTCCCGTGTGTGAAGCTGAACGGTACAAGAAAGGGAAGAAGAAAGCTCCTCGGAAAGTTGTGTGGTACTTCCCGCTCGCCCCCGGCTTCAACGGTTCTACGCGGACCGCAAGGAAGCAAAGCTCATGCGCCGGCACGCGAAAGAAAGGAGGCGAGTGTTGAATGATAAAGAGCGGATTGAGCACCCAAGGCCGACGCACCCTTCGGATGCAAGCCGGTGGAAAGCATTAGACAATGAATTCGGAAGTTTTGGGGCAGATCCCGTAAACATCAGGTTGGGTGCGAGCACGGACGGATTCAATCCGTTCGGAAACCGGAGCAGCACACATAGCACATGGCCCGTGTTTGTATGGATCTACAACCTCCCGCCCTGGCCGTGCATGAAGAGGAAGTACATACGGATGAGTATGCTAATTCAAGGGCCGACACAGCCAGGAAACGATATCAACATGTATCTCGAACTATTAAAGGAGGAGCTTGAAACGTTGTGGGCGGAGGAAGGGGTAGATACATGGGACGCCGTCGCGGAAGAATATTTCCCTTTGAGAGCCGCGTTGATCACGACGGTGCGGGACTACCTCGGATACGGTTACATTTCGTGCCGGGTGTGCCATGGACACAAGGCATGTGTCGTGTGCATGGAAGAGACGATGTTTTTGCAGCTTGGTAAGGATGGCTCTTCGAAAACAGCTTACATGGGGCATCGAAGGTGGCTACGTAAAACCGACCCGTGGAGAAAGCGTGGAGATCCGTTCGATGGTACAAATGAACCCCGAGGACCTCCACGTAAGAAGAGCGGCGAAGAGATCGATACATTACCGAAAGGTTGGAAGGAGTGCCCTGCGCCGGGAAAGATTCGTCAAAAGCCCGGAGAGAAGAAGAAGAAAAAGGAAACGACGCCGCTCATTGGTGTATGGAAAAGGAGGTCCGTGTTTTGGGACTTGCCGTACCGGAAAATTCTCGATACACCTCACCGCCTTGATGTCATGCATATTACAAAGAACGTGTGCGAGAGCTTGCTTGGCACTCTTCTCAACATGCCGGACCGGACCAAAGATGGGCCGAAAGCAAGACATGACCTGAAAGTTTTGGGCATCGTGGAAGAGCTTCGGATCCCGCCGGCCCAAGAGGGACAATCGGAGGAGGAGGCGGACGGCGGTCGAAGCGCAAAAGGATTAAGCAGCCGGACTATTACTCGTCCCCCTCCTCGCTTCACTTTTAGTCCGGCCGAGGTCGATCAATTTTTCAATTGCCTTGTAGGAGTCGAGTGCCCTTCGGTTACTCCGGGTAATAAGCGGATACATGGACCCCAAGAAACGAAACTTCAGCGGCATGAAGTCTCATGACCGTCACGTGATGATGACGCAGATTCTTCCGGTTGCAATCCGAGGTATAATGGATGACCATGTCCGTGCAACGCCGACCGGGCTCCGTAACTTCTTCGACGTCATAACTCGGAAGTCGATAAGCGTGAAGAAACTCGCAAGGCTCCGAGGAAGAGATCGTGGTGATCCTATGTGAGATGGAGATGTACTTCCCGCCCGCATTCTTTGACGTGATGGTCCATCTCGTTGGTCCATATAATGGATGATATCGTCGGTCTAGGGCCGGCATTCTTACACAACATGATGCCGTTTGAAAGAATGAATGGGGTCATTAAAGGATACGTTCGTAACGAGGTCACATCCAGATGGAAGCATCGTACGTGGCTGGCTCACCGAAGAGTGCATCTCTTTCGCACGAATTATCTAGACATCGAGGACCCCGTTGGTTTGCCTCAAAACAAGTACCTCCGTAGGTTCGAGGGAGTAGGCCACAAAAATGGAAGGAAGGAACCGCACGTGCACATGTCCGGTCGGAGTTCCGACTTTGACAGGGCCAACTTAGTAGCGCTACAACACATTGACTTGATCGATCCTTGGTTGAAAGAGCACAAAACCATGATAGAGAACAGTGGCAAGCCGATGATGACGGAAGCGAAATATACAGAGAGCACAACTCCTCTTTTGCGCGCCGGTTCAAAGACCACATTGATGCTAATCCCCCACCAATGGATTCTCGACAAGGATAAACTAGTATTGGCCTTGTCACATGGCCCCGCGCCCAACATCATGACTTACCAAGCGTACGATATCAACGGGTACACATTCTACACGGAAGAAAAAGACAAGAACAAGTGTTTACCGTAACTCGTGGGTAACGATGGATTCCTGGACGGGTGACGTAAAGACTAGATACTACTGAAGAATCGAGGAAATCTGGGAGCTTAGCTACGCCGGGGAGAAAGTGCCGATGTTCCGTATCGGATGGGCTAAGAGCGTCGAAAAGAAGACCGGTATTTCACCACCATGTTTCTACCCGAAGCCAACAAATCAAAGTCCACGAACGCCACCGCGCGAATGAGCCATGGGTACCGGCGTAACACGTGCACCAATGCTTCTTCATAACCGACCCATCCAGGCCTAGCCGTGTTATCGTGAGGAGAGGCAAGAGGACCATCGTCGGAATGGATGGAGTCGCCAACGAGGAAGACTTCGAAGGACAAGTCGGAGACCCAATGATGGAAGAATCCGAGGACGAAGACACAACATACACCACAAGAAGAAGCAGGACCACGCTACCGAGGTCGGTCGACCCTTCAAAAGAAGAAGTCACGACACGGGGCTAAATTATTCAACGACGAGCAAGAAAAGCAAGAAGAAAGCGAAACACTCTTCTCAATCAATGATGTAAAAATTTATTTGCAATCTATAACTCATATTTTGTGTAATTCATAACTACTCATATGGTCATGGCCAATATTTTATGTATGACTAATTAATATTGTGTTGGTCAATATTTTGTGTATGTATAACTCATATTTTTTTGTTTTTGCATACTCATGCATATATATATTGCTTTGTTATTATCTTGAAAAGATAAGAAAATAAAATAGTATAGCATTTGGGGTAAAATAAAAGAAACATAAAATAAAGAGAAAAGAAATAAAGAAAAAGAATGGAAAAAAGAAAAGGAAATGGGCAGGAGGCTAGCTAGGTGAATTGACATATCCCAGAGTTACAACTGTGCAGGGCTTATTGCCGGCGCACCAGGCTTATTAATTCGCCGGGGGTATACTTGTCCCCGCGAACCAGGTATGTGGTGCGCCGGCAATAACCCCGGATCAGCCGTAATTAGGACTTAACCTTTTTTCCCCTTCTTCCTTCTCTCCCCGCACAGCCCACATCTCCAACCCCCACCGTCGAGCGCCGCCGTTCGTCGCCACCTCAAGTCCCCCTCTCGAGCGCCGCCGTTCTCGCGCCCCGCCACCGCCCTCCACCATCCCCTCGACCATCCCCCACCACCCGCCACGTACGCCGCCGCGGAAGACCCGTGGAGAAGGAGGTGCCGCGCGCCATTGGAGAAGGAGGTGCCGCGCGCGAGGGGACGTCGGCGCCGCCGTTGGAGAAGAAGGAGCCGCGCGCCATTGGTGAGCTTCCCGCTCCCCTTCCCTCTCCCCTTCCCTCCCCCTTCCCTCTCCGTTCTTCCTCATCTCCGGTGACCCAAGCCGGTTAGGGTTCTTCCTCGTCTCATACCCTGGTTCATTTAATTCGTGTTTAATACCCTGGTTAAATTTGAATGCTAAAATTGGTTTGAAAAGCTAAAATTTGATGTCCAACAAAATTGCCCAAAAAGGAAGTTTGAATGCTAAAATTGGTTTGAAAAGCTAGCAGTATTGTTCTCTCGGTTTTGGTTCTTTATGTTCATAGGAGGTTAATTGCTAGCAGTAGCAAAAAAGGATTGGTTCAAACAAGAAAATGATTTTAGTTGCGTGTATGTTAGTTCTTCATTAAATGAAAATGAAAATGAAAATGAAAATGGTTTTGCTAAATGGTTAAATGAAAATAAAATGCTCATGCTTATGCTACCGCAATCAAGTTGAAAATGAACTTTATATATGTTGGTTTTGCTAAATGGTTAAATGAAAATAAAATGCTCATGCTTTTGCTAAATGGTGTTGCATGCTCATGCTAATAATATGAATGAAATTCATAGGTTAATTTGTTCTCTCGGTTTGAAAAAGGAAAATGAATGCTAGCAGTATGTTAGTTCTTGATTAAATGCATTCTCCGGTTTGCTAGGTTCATTGGTGCTATGTTCATTCTCTCGGTTCATTTAAAAAAATGAAAATGAAAACAGAATGAAAATTGGTTCTATGTTCATTCTCTCGGTTCATTTAAAACAAAATTGGTGCTATGTTCATTCTCTCGCTTCATTTAAAGCTGCTCAGTGCAATGTGTCACGTTATGCCGTCGCTATGCATGCCGCCGTGCATGCTCGTCGCTTATGCATTTACATTTGAAAATGAAGTCGTCGCTCTCATTTCGTTAGTTGTGGCTTACTAAATCATTGTACCTTACTCATTTCTCATGGCGAAGCAAGTTCTTTCCACTTCGCTTCATACACACCCTGCTCCATTAGTGCTTGGTTTTGCGGAGAGATGCCTTTAATAATTGTTAGCAATTTTTTGTTGTTGTTGCTCGCTTATAATAAATGAAAGAGCAGGAAAACCGTCTCGCCCTACAACTCTTGTCACATGAGATCATTTATCTTCCTCACATTGCTTGTAACTTGTACTTTTAATTGGTATAGAATCAGTGACCAAGTAATTGTAGTCCCAAACCTGTCTCATTCGATGAAAAATGCTGCTTTGTGGGATGTGCTTATATAAGGGTGTGCAACTCATGTGGGCCTTTCTGCTTTATATCTGAATATGTCTATGGTAAAGTCAGTAGCCAAGTAATCTTAGTATCTGGGAGGCATTACTTAGTTATATGGCTAGTAGTATTATGATGATGATATGATATGGTTCAGCAGTTATTTGGTTCAACAGTTATTTGGAGCCAAAATAAATCTTTACTGCCATCTACCTTGATTTGGTTCAGCAGTTATTTCTCACAAGTTATTTGTTGTAAATGCTACTGTAATGCTACTGTAAGTGCTACTGTAATGAAAATGCTACTGTAAGTGATACTATAATGAAAATGCTAAGTGCTACCGTAATGCTACCGAAAATGCTAATGAAAATGAAAATGAAGTCTGCTCCCCTACTGTAATGGTCAAGTTC
The DNA here is from genome assembly GCF_022539505.1 of Lolium rigidum. NCBI lineage: Eukaryota > Viridiplantae > Streptophyta > Magnoliopsida > Poales > Poaceae > Lolium > Lolium rigidum. Next base: position 121,681,169 of record NC_061508.1, read on the forward strand.
TATTGTCTCTGGTTTATGGTGATGGTTATGGTGTTCATGGCTATATATAGGTTTGCATTTCTGTTACAGGGATTGAGTTGCTATTGAGTGCCGGAATGTCGATTCATTTCCGTTCCGGCAATTCTAGCACTCGGCATGACCAATTTTTAGCAAAGGTCATGCCGAATTTTTCCGTGAATTCTAACTCTTTTTCATCTTCTATTAGTGCAAGCCACCATGTCGTCTCAAGAAGAGTTAGAGGAGCACTACAATAGGCACTTCTTTAGGACGGAGGAGGATGCCGAGGCCGCCGGTGTTGGCGGCGACGAGGACCATGAGATGGAGGATGCCGCCGGGGGTAGTGCCGACGAGCCGAGCGGCAACGAGGCAAGCGCCGCCGCCGGGGGTAGTACCTACGAGCCTAGCGGCGATGAGGCAACCGGCGCCGCCGGGGTGGCGGCGAGACAAGCGGCGACGATCCTAGCGCCGCCGCCGGGAGTAGTGGCACCGGGACAAGTGGAGCCAAGAGGCCGCGGAAGGCAAGGCGCCAAAACACGGCCGGCACCGGCAGAGACACAATCACAGCAGGTGGACCCCGCCGGTGGTTTGCCGGTGTTGCCTAAGGATGTTGCCAAGGGGTACGGCAACCAACCGGCATGTATCCTCCGAGAGGTCGTCAATCTCAACGAGACGGACCTCCGAGCTGAGAGCAAAGCGCCTTTGCGAGCCCAGCTCATTGCGAGGTTGCACGCACGATACAAGTTCCTAGGCGACTACGCCTCCAGTCATCAAACCAACAACATTGTGAACTCACAAGCCCTCCCGAAGTTCACCAAACACCTCAGCAGCTATAAGTACATGGTGCGGAGGCTGATTGCCTGAGGGCAAAGGTTTCGAAGAGGTCCACTCCGCCTTTCCGCATGTCACCCGGGCGGACTTTGATGCTTTTGTGGCCAATGAAGAGCTACAAGCAACCAAGAATCGCAAGTTGTGGGGGAAGGAAATGCGGGAGCTTAACATCGGCAACCACAACCTTGGGAGCCGTGGGTACGAGGGAAAGGAGCCCTATTGGGCGAAGGAGGACGAGGCGTATGTAAATGCCGGCATTGAGAACCCCCGGCTCAAGTACAAGGACCCTCTTGAAAGAAGATTCATCAGGTCCCGGTACCATAAGAAGAAACTAACCGGGGAACTTGTCACGGACCCGAAGGTCGTAACCGACATAATTTGGTTCACGAACGACCGAAGGTCCTGGCGTTGGAGAAAAACTGGTAAGCAATTTACCGGTTTTATTAGATCAAGTATCGTTCATATAATAGTAGCAACATTTCTAAATGGTTCGCGTTTCTTCCGCAGGAAGAAGAAAGACAAAGACTTTCTCAAGCCTCCCAAGGTGACGAAGGCTCCTCGTCCCGAGCGTCGACGGGCAGGGTAGCTCGGGACAAGCCTCTCGTACGGGCGCTAAACATCGTTAATGAGCATTCACCGACGAGAAGGCCGCATAGAGGCCGTGTGGCCGGCGCCGGTACAGGCTACAAGCATGGTCACTATGGCTTGTCGTCTGCGGCCGATAAAAATGCGCGTAATGAGAGGAAGCAGCGGGAGGCGGAGGAAATGAGGGAGTCAATCCTAGCCCAAGTCCAAGCTGGTTTGGTACCGCAACCGGTACCGCAACTCAAAGCTACACTCGTACCCGAAGTCAAAGCTGAAGTCGCCGCCGGAGTCCAAGCAGATTTCAACGCTATGCAAGCGTGGTATGAGGGTGGCAAACAAGGCCCCCCCCGAAAATGCAAGTGGTTAGCTTCAACGGCAGCAACTCGATGGTGCCGCCGTCCGCCGGCAATGACAATGTTATAATGGAGACTCCTCCGGCCGCCGGCAATGTCGCCGGTGCTAGGGATTCACCGTCCATGCCGGGTAGCAGCCCCTCCGTCACTTGCACGCCCGCCGCCGCATGTGCTGGCCCGTCGACATTAGCCGAGCTCAACGCCCTCACGGTAATTAACTAATGTGTACATCAAGTTAATATATTAGTTTCGTCATCCTTGCCCTCTCTCTAACGCCATACACATGTTCTCGCAGGCGCTCTCGACGCCATGCACCTTTTTGATGAGAGTAAACGACGAACTCAAAGACGTCGCGAGGGGGTCCATCATTCGGCCCCCGGATAAGAAGTGGCACACACGAGATATGGCGGATGACGTTTACCGGGTTGAAGTGGATCGGGCGTTACCGGGCTATGAGGATTTGTTTCCTCCTAATCAACCGCATGGTGCCGATGACGATAGCCCGTTGAATCTGGCCTCACCGAAGGGTTGGCTACCGCTATGGCCGAAGACCCTAATTCGGATCAACACCTACTCGGGGTCGACGGCAAGCAAAGACAAGCACCTTGCGGCGCCACATGTCAGCCGTCCCTCCACGACAGCCCGCGGCGCCCGTGGTCATCGCCCCACCGGAACGGCCACCTGCGCCGCAGGTCGCCGCCCCACCACAACAGCCACCGCGCCGGAGGCCGAGGAATATGAACGTGACAACTTCCAATGGGATATTCCTACGTCTTCACAAGTTGTCCATGAGGATGCGCCGGGCTTCAAATATGTGTGCTCCAAGAAGCTGTTCGATTCTCAAGAAACGGCCGATGAGGAGGAAAATCCCGAGGAGGTCGCCACCGCCGCCGTCAAAAATATGTTGAGCCCAAACACACTCCGTGCTACGGCCACTACGGCGATGGATGGTCCAAGCACTACAACCCAAGAAGAGGAAGAGGGCAAATAAGAAGGACGCCCAAGACAAGGCGGCGGCGGCCAAATCCAAGGACAAGGTCCCACTCCTTGACAAGTTGCCAAACAATTGGCGACCTCTCGCATCACTTGGGTCAACCGATGCCGCCGGAGCATGTCGTGAAGAAACTCACCCCGGATATGAGGAGCTTGCATGAGACTCGTCTTGCATGTGGAGAACCTTCTTCTCAAATCAAAAGATCCTGGTTACCCTCTCTTCGTGGCGAAGGTGCCAACTCGGCATGAACTTCGTCGAGAAGTACCCCGCGGACTTGTGCTTCATCCGGTTCAACGACATCTTCAAGCATCTATCGCATGCAAGCGCTCCACTTTAGTGTGGTTCGCCTAGTTGCTCTTAGCATGTCTTCCCGGATTGTTAAGGAGGGGACGCCGACCATCGCGATCATGGACCCCTTCTATATGCGGGAGAGCATCATCCGCAACCCTAGGCATATTACACGCCTAGGCGTGAGTATGACTAAATCACTCCAAATTTCATGTATGCAGGAGTATGACTTAGTCACTCCAAATTTCATGTATCATCGGTGCTATCTCGAGTCAATTGAATCATTCGAAAAGGACACCAAACACATCACGGTAATATAATTCACATGATCCATTCAACAAAGTTTGGTACAATAAATTATTACACATCATTTCTTTCCTTGTGTCCCCGCTTGCTTACGATTGTGCCGTATTCATGGAGCATCCTCATCATTTAACTTAATGCTTGGGTCGGTGTTCACTTTGAAGGGCGGAATTTCAGCAAACATATTATAATCTTCTCGACATGTCTGTCTTGTCCTCCACTCCCACGATGTTTCTTTTCCCCGAAAGAACAATGTGGCGCTTTGGATCATCGCATGATGTACTCGGTCGTTTTCTTATCTTTCCGTTTCCTCGGTTTGCTACTCATGTCCTTCACATAGAAAACCCGAGCGACATCTTTCGCTAGGACGAATGGTTCGTCAAGGTAACCAAGATTGTTGAAATCCACCATTGTCATTCCGTATTGCTGGTCCACCTTTACCCCACCTCCCGTTAGCTTGAACCATTTGCACCGGAACAAAGGGACCCTAAAGGAGGGTCCATAGTCAAGTTCCCATATCTCCTCTATGTAACCATAATATGTGACCTTTTGCCCATTCTCGCTGTCGCATCAAAGCGGACACCAGCCTGTTTTGGTTGGTGCTCTTTTTATCTTGGGCGATCGTGTAAAATGTATTCCCATTTATCTCGTACCCTTGGAAAGTCGTTATAGTCGAAGATGGTGTCTTGGCCAACATGTACAGGCTGATCTACAACATCTTCGTCATTCATTAAATGTTTCTCAACCAACTGCCGAAAGTCTCCATGTGGGCCTTCCCTAATCCGAGATTCGAGGCTTCCCAGAGGGTTGTCCGAGCGTAAAATATTCTTGTGTTTCTCAAAGTACGGAGACACCAAGCTGGAATTGGTCCAGAAGCTGTGTGGTGTGCTTCGGTCGGAGAATGGCCGTCCATACATATCGTTGATTTCCTTCCGATCGTGCCTTTTCCACTTAGTCTCCCTCGTGCCGCGATCGAGGAAGACCAATCGGCCTAAGGTCAGTGAACAAAGTCAATCACAAAACTCAATTACCTCCTCATTTCCATAGCCCTTGGCGATGCTTCCTTCCGGCCTAGCTTACGGTTACGAACATATTTATTTAATATTCCCATGAACCTCTCGAAGGGGAACATATTGTGTAGAAATACGGGACCAGAGAATGGAAATCTCATCGACTAGGTGAACCAGGAGGTGCGTCATAATATTGAAGAAGGATGGCGGGAACACCAACTCGAAGCCGACAAGACATTGGATCACATCGTTACATAACCAGTGCTTCCTTTGTATCATTTGACTTCCCATACACGCCCAAGAAGCTTAGGAGGTTCACGCAAATATTCTTCGCAAGGTGGATCACGTCGATTGCGAGAGCGGACTTCTAGGACTTTCCAATATTCTAGCTCCCAGAATATAGATTTCTTCTTCCACATGGTCTGCGTGCACGTCGACTTCCTTCGAAGCTGATTGTCCGCCAGGACCCTTTCCAAAGATGACTTTCAAATCCTTGACCATATCAAATACCTCGGCACCGGTGTGTTACGTAGGCTTCGGTAGGTGATCTGCCTTGCCGTTGTAATGCTTGCCTTTCTTTCTTACTCTGGATGACCTTTCGGAAGAAATCTACGATGCCCAAGGTACACGTTCTTCTTAAAATTTGGCAAATGTACACTTTCGGTCTCATGTAAGCGAGTGCGTGCATGCATTGTATCCCTTATTTGACGGTCCCGAAAGGTTACTAAGAGCAGGCCAATCATTGATGGTTACGAAAAGCAACGCTCGTAGGTCAAATTCCTCTTCTTTGTGCTCATCCCACACACGGACACCGGAGTCTGCCCCACGGTGTAAAAGTTCTTCAGCTAATGGCCTTAGGGTACACATCGATGTCGTTGCCGGGTTGCTTCGGACCTTGGATGAGCAACGGCATCATAATGAACTTCCGCTTCATGCACATACCAAGGAGGAAGGTTGTAGATGCATAGAGTCACGGGCCAGAGTGCTATGGCTAGAGCTACGCTCGCCAAAGGATTCATGCCATCCGTACTTAGACCAAATCTTATGTTCCTTGCGTCTGGCTGCAAAATCTTTGAACTCTCTGTCGATCTTTCTCCATTGCGTTCCATCACGCGGGGTGTCTCAACTCCTCGGTCGGGCTTACGGTCCTCTTTGTGCCATCGCAACAACTTGGCATGCTCTTTGTTCCTGAACGGACGTTTCAACCGTGGTATTATAGGAGCATACCACATCACCTTGGTGGGAACCCTCTTCCTGGGTTTACGGCCCTCAACATCGTCACCGGGGTCATCGCCTCCGATCTTATAACGCAATGCAGTGCATCACAGGGCATTCATTCAAATTCTCGTATTCACCGCGGTAGAGGATGCAGATCGTTGATGCATGCACGTATCTTCGGAACCTCTAAACCTAGAGGGCGGACAACCTTCTTTGCTTCGTACGTCTTCGGCGGGCAACTCGTTATTCTTTGGAAACATATTCTTCAACATTTTCAGCAAGTTTTCAAATGCCGAGTCATCTCCACTGCTGTGCCTTCCATTTCAGCAAATCCGGTGGTGCAGCCCGAGCTTTTTCAGACCATCATCGCATCCGGGGTATAGCGCCTTCCGTGATCCTCTAACATGCGATCCAAATTCTCCCTCTCCTTTTCGGTTTCGCAGACATCTCCGTGCATCGAGCAATGGTCCCGACCAAGATCATTAACGGGATCATCACGTGCCTCTTCTTCACCTTCCCCTTCACCTTCGGCATCCTCCATGAAAGTATCGCCAGAAATGAGCAAGATAGCTTTCATCGATGAAATCATCCCCTTCTTCATCTTCTTCCATTATAACCCCTCTTTCTCCATGCTTGGTCCAACAATTATAGCTTGGCATGAAACGTGCCGAAGCGAGGTGCATGTGTAACATCTCTTGAGGAAGAGTAAGCCTTCGATTCTTACGGTTAACACATGGACGGATAACAAAACCCCCACCGCTTGTTCGCATTAGCCACTACGAGGAAATCTTTCAAACCCGTGCTTGAACTCGTAGGAGAGTCGGTTCATCAGTACATCCATTGCCGGATTCATCTGCATTATTATAATATAAAATATATAATTAACCATCATGCATTTGTTAAACTAACTAGCTACAAACAATATAAATTAAACAATGAACTACACACATGCATATTTTATCAATGACACATCAAAGGTTCAAGTTGCTAGCTGATCGAGGAGGAAAAAATAAATTGGAAAGCTCAAGTGTGGCTCCAACACTTCATATCATGTTTGTTTCATGCTCTTGGGGCATTTCATCAAACACCTTATGTGCATAAGAGAAACCAAAAGCAAACCTAACACCCACTTGTGAAGTTTGTGAAGAGAATGTCTCCAAATGGCTAAGTGTTGGGCTGTCGGATGGGTATATATAGGGGAGGGCTTTAGTCCCGGTTGGCCTCGGCCAACCGCGACTAAAGGCCTTCGAACTGCTTAGTCGCGGTTGGCACTGGCCAACCACGACTAAAGCCCCCCACGTGCACCGGCTGGCCACCGTGCGCCACAGGCCCGGAGCCTTTGGTCGCGGTTCGCCACCGGCCGCGAATATACAATATATATTCAATATCGGATGACCAGCATATACGGTTTTGAACAAGTTTCCATACATAATTTAGTGCATATGAAGTTCTACGTCCTCTACATAGTGTTCTCCTTTAGGATCGACGACTTCCTCGCGATCCATCCAGCTAGTTCCTCTTGAAGTGGTCGGAAGCGAGCTTCTGGACTAAGCATCTTCCGGAGGTTATTCCTCTTGATATTGTTCTCACACGGAACCCGCTCGAGAGGTGTATCTCAGGATCATCTCACAAACATAGTATCCACATAGATTGGTCCCCGGTGGCTGAATATCCCCGAGTCCCACTCACTGACCGCATAAAATGTAGCTCTTTTTGAACTCACCGACCTTGGCATCTACGAACCAGTCTCCAAACCCTACGAGGCAAAGAAAATTAAATGAACAAGAGAGTTATTAGTTACTTGATATTAGGAAATGAACGAAATAGGCCGATCGATATAGAGCGCAAATGAATGAAATAATTACTTCTGCATCATTTTTCTCATGTCGGCCCAAAGCTTTGAATCCATATTCAGAGAGTCGTGGACGAGAACTGTGGAGTCGTGAAATTTAATTACTAGCGAGAATCCAATGGAACTCTGCGGACACGATACATGCACAATCATGCATAACTCATCGATTAGCCACATACCATGCATGGAGTAAACAAAAGAGAATGTGCTCAAGACAGAAACACTCACCCAAAATGGTAAGGAAATAGAATATCACTTTTGAGTTCCTGCTTTGAAAGAAACCGCCACAGGTCTTCCTCCACGTCGGCGGGGTGATGTTCTAACACATAGCTATTAAAGATGTGTGGGTCAATGAACCCAACATCATGGATGTTCTTTACTCCGCATTCCTTAATCTTCATTCTGCATAATAGCGTACAGAACAATATAGTTAGGACATATATATAGTGCAGGCAATGAACGAGATGGGGTAGAAATAAATCACTTACGGAACGTAGCAAGCGATGATAGATTTGTCGAGCTCGCGCAGATTGAAAAGCTGGAACAATTCACTCAGATGAATTGTTACATAGTAATGTTTGAAGTGATGCTCATGTCTAACTTCCGCATAAATATATTCTTTGGCGTTTTTATTTTTTATGTAACCCTTGTACAAATTTAGCAGATTTTTCATTTGTTGAGGTAGATCCTCTTCTGCGCGAGGCTCGACGAGGGGCCCATTCCGCACATATGTAATTACTTGGTTTACTCATTGGCGCCTCCTCAAGGCCTAACACCGCACGGAGAGTCATACCTAAGTTGGCTGCTTGTTCTCTCGGCACTCGTTACGGTCAATCCATGTCGTTGCCGCAGCTGCTATGATATCGGGGCATCCGGACCGGCGGCTTTCACTATGAGCGGGGCAATCGATTGTTTACTTTGTTCCCGAGCTGGGCAACTCGTTTCCCGCTTTTTTACTTGCTAATTCTTTCTCGGCCTCCTCCAAGGCTTTCTTCTCCTGCTTCTCCGCCCGCTCTTTCTTCTCCTTCAACATGAGTGCACTGCCTACGAAGCTCACGTGCATAGTCGTCGGGCGGATTCTTCGCGGCTTGGGACGGTGTGCTCAAAAATGACTTAGCCCACTTCTTTTGCTCGTCGAGAAAATGCGGCTTGGGCTCGGGCTCTCTTTTCTTCTTGCGATCCGCCTTCCATTTCTCATAATCAGCGGTCGCGGCCGCGTCGACTTCCTCGGCACTACGTTCCCAAGGCCTTCGGGGAGAGGCTTCGGTGATGGCTCCGGTACCTTTGTGGTCTTAGGTACATAAGGGTCCGGGTTAATAGTCCGGGACTACTACGCTTCTTCGCCGGAGGTGGATTGGGGGCGGCGTACGCTTACCCGCCCGGGGCGGACTGGGGGCGGCGGCTGCTTACCCACCGGAGGTGAATTGGGGGGCGGCGTCGGCTCACGTGAAGGAGGTGTAGGTGAAGCACCACCACCACCACCACCACCGCCGCCACCGACACCACCACCATAAGGGGGTGGACTTGTTGGCCTTGGCGCCTCGCCTGGAAACTTGATAAACTTCTTTTGCCATAGAATGAACTGGCGCTTGACATCTCCAAGTCTTCTCTCCCCTTCAGGTGTAGCAATGTCAATCTCTAGGTCCTCAAACCCTTGTACTATGTCCTCCACCGTGACACGAGCATAGCCATCTTGAATGGGGTTGTTGTGGTGGAGTGCTCCGAGTTCACATGGTAAAGCACTCGCCGATGGCTACCTTCATGGACATGTTCCCCATTGGATAATATAGATGACATTCTTTCATTTCCTTTACATCGTCCACGGGGTAGCGAGGAGGCTCCGGTGCAGTAATTTCGATCTCCAGAGGCTCCGGTGCGGTAATTTCGATCGTCGGTGCATGTGCACCAGCCGGTGGGGGCTCCGTGGAAGCCACGCTGCTTCTCCGCTGGCGGCTTCCGACATCCGGTGGATGATCTTCATGCGTCCGAGCTGCCTCTCTTTCTTGTACTAGGCCATCCGGGGTTTTCTTCATCTCATTGAAGTCCGATGCCAACCGCGCCACAACATCTTTTTCCCGATCCGCCTTTCTCTTACGGCTACGTAGCTCGTAGGGGTCATTTTCTGGGAAAACCCTTCTTCCCACGAAACGCCGGCGCCTTTTCCTCGTACACGTCCTCCGTGTTCAGGATTCCCGAGGGCTTTTGTCAGCTGGTCATTCTCTCTGTTGAACTTGATCTTCCCCATTTGAGCATCCCTCATTGCGTCAATAAGGGCTTGGGTGGGTTTAAACTTTGTGTCTCGGTGGGTACACTCCCCTGTCACCTGGTCTAGCGTTCCCCCATGCCCGTACTACCAGCTTTTGGCCCTAGGGTCCCATCCCTCGGTACCTAGAGGGATTCCTCGCTCCCTCAGGTCATCCTCCATCTTCTGCCACTTAGGCTCCGAAAGACGGTATCCTCCTGGCCCCATAATATGATTGTACTGCTTCTTAGCCGCATTTGCCTTATTTTTATCCGATATGGCCTTGAAATCCTCTGATTTCTTTTGCCTCACAAATTCGGGCCAATCATCTTTCAGCTTCTCATACTGTCCGGTGAAATTCGGAGTCTTCCCCTTCTCGACATATTGAGCCGCTAAATTTTTCTTGTATGTCCGGAATGTTGTGGCCATCTTCTGAAGAGCGAACTCTTTGACCAGCCTCCTCCTCTTACGTCCCTCCGGATCGTCATTACCGAATTCATCTATTTTGCGGTATTCCGGAGGTAGAACGAAATGCTCCATAAGCGTTCTCCAGCATTCCTTTTCTTTCTCTTCTTGCGACAAGCTTGGAACCAACACGTGCCTTCACTGGCTCATGCCATTCCTGGACGGTGATCGGGACGCTGTCTCTAACAACGACTCCGCACTGGTTGATGAACTTGGTGTACGCCTCTTCGGGCTCCAGCGGCTTGCCTTTTGGACTGATAACATCAATGGTATATATTACTCCTTGTTTCAGCGTCTTGGTTTTTCCACGCTTTGTCTTCACCGATTTTTTCGACGATCCGTCGGCCGAGGGCTAAAATAAGAAAGAGAGTCGAGTTAATACACATATTTATTGAAATCGGTAAATTTGTATCACCAGCTGAGGCTCAATGTATATATATACCTCGCCGGAGGTGGTGATTGCTAATTGCTTATAAACATCGCCGGAGGTGTTTGTCGACGGTTGACCTCCATCAACAGTGCCCGTTCCTTCGTCATCACCTCGCTGACGACCTTCATCATCACCGCCAAGGTTCAGATAAGAAGAGATATCGGCCTCTTCTTCATCTTCTTGGGGCGGCGGCACATAAATAATGTCGCCGTTTATGATGCCGAAAAGATGTGCCTCGGCTTCCGGATTATAGTTATCCCTAATCGGGTCGGCTCTATCGTCCGCCATATGTGTCACTCCTGAAAACATGTAGTAAAAACTAATTAATTGTGTATATGCCAGCATTATCACATCTCTTCTACATTAAAGAGAGAGGGTGACGATGGAGGCGAGAGGGTGGACGCGTATTAGATGTGCATATGCGGACGATCGACCTCGCCTCGCAGTGACCGCGTGACCGAGAGACCGGTGGCGGTGGGAAGGGGTGGGAGAGGGTGTCGCGGAAGAGCGCGAGACGGGGCGGCAGACGACGGCATCACGGAGAGGGAGGCGGAGGAGGACGAGCGCGTTGGCGGCGATTAAAGGTTGTTTTAACTTAAAATTGTAGCTAATAATACCAGCAACGACCGGAGGACCTCGCCGCCAACGGGGATGACGCGGCTGGCCGCGGCGTCTCCGGCTATGGACCTCACCACGGCTAGTCGCGACGTCGCCGACTGAGGTGAGGAAGAAAAGCTTAGGGTTTAGGGTGGGGGTGTGGTGGCTGACGACTTAGGGTTCGGGGGTGCTGCGGGAAGCTCGCTGGAACTGGAGAAGATGGGGAGTTTAGATGTAAGTCTGGGGGCGGTAGTGGACTGGCGGAGGACGAGGAATCGAGCAGGGCTGGGCGCCGAGGCGGTATCAGATAGGAGCACCCCTCCTATTGGCCGCTTTGTGTGGCCCCGAAGCTTGACACAGCTGAACATAAAACGAGTCGGGCCGGCCCATTTACCGGTAGGTCGCACGTTCCCTGTTTCGGTTTTCTAGGGTTCTCTGTTATTGGGTTTTTTGTGTTTATATTCAAAAGTTGTTCAAATTTGAAACTTTTACAAATTAAAAAAACAAAAAAAAAATGGGCCAGGCGCCCCTGGCCCTTCTCCTCCTCGATCTCTCTTCGTTCGTCTCTCTGGCGCCGAGCGCGGGGCGCACCGCACGCGCGCGGCGAGGGCGCCGGCGGCAAGCGTGGGCGGCGGCGGCGACGTTCATCGAGGGCGCGCGCGACGACGAGCGGCGCGGTGCGCGTGTGGCGGCGGCGACTGTCGGGCACCGGCATATGCACGGCGCGCGCGCGGTGGCGATCGAGACGCGCGACGACGGCGAGCAGAGAAGGGAGAACGGCGACAGCGGTTGTGACGTACACGGCAGCGGCGCTTGACGACGGCGCAACGGCGTCGTTGGCGAGGAGCTCCGGGGCGGCGGCGTCTGTGTTCGCGCGAGATTGGGAAGAATGGTGGGCGTGGAACGGCCACGCGATTTTTATAGGGGCGACCTTTAGTCGCGGTTGGGGTCACCAACCGCGACTAAAGGGGTACCTTTAGTCGCGGTTGGTGACCCCAACCGCGTCTAAAGGATTTTTTCAGGGGTAATTTCGTTCACCGCGCCGAAGGACCCTTTAGTCGCGGTTGGCGAGGCCAACCGCGACTAAAGGTGATTTTCGAAATACTTTCATTTTCTAAATGTGAAAAATAAAACTAATTCATTTCTAAATGTGAAAAATACAAATAATATATCAAAAAAATAAGAAAAATAAAACTAATTCATTTCAAAATCTTAAAATACAAATTATATATGAACAAAATCAGAAAAATAAAACTAATTCATTTCTAAATGTGAAAAATACAAATAATATATCAAAAAATTAAGAAAAATAAAACTAATTCAATTCAAAATGTTAAAAATACAAATAATATATCAAAAAATTCAGAAAATAGAACTAATTCATTTCAAAATCTTAAAAATACAAATAATATATGAAAAAATTAAGAAAAATAAAACTAATTCAATTCAAAATGTTAAAAATACAAATAATATATCAGAAAATTAAGAAAAATAAAACTAATTCAATTCAAAATGTTAAAATACAAATAATATATCAAAAAATTCAGAAAAATAGAACTAATTCATTTCAAAATCTTAAAAATACAAATAATATATCAAAAAATTCAGAGAAGTTCTTAACGGCCGCCTCTGTCTTCCCACAAGTTCTTCCCGGCCCGTCTTCCCGCCAGTTATTTCCCGCCTATGTCTTCCCGCCATTTCTTCACGCCTCTATCTTCCCGCGTATCGATGCTCCTTTTATAGGCACGGCGCCGCTTCTGCTTTGTCTTGTTCCTCCGACAGGGCGTCGTGCGCTACCCACGCGTCCTTATCCTGTCGACAGCTTTAGTCACGGTTGCACCCTCCAGCCGGGACTAAAGCTTACCCAAACGTCCATATCCCACCGACAGTTTTGTTAGATGACACAAAAACCACATTTAGTCCCGGTTGCACCCACCAGCCGGGACTAAAGGTTAGATGACCAGCTCTGGATTCCTCCTCTTCTTCCCGCCATTTCTTCCCTGTCTTCCCGCCACTTTCTTCCCGCCTCCTGTCTTCCCGCTCCCATTTTCCCTCCATTTCTCACTACATATATGTAGCCCGGCTTGCCCAGCATTATCACATCTCTACAATCTCTCATCACTCTCTCATGGCTTCCACCGCACCCACTCTAACCTACCAGCAGGTGGAGGAGCTTTGCGCCTCGAACTACCCTTGCCCACCGGGCTACCGCATCCCCGCCGGCTGGAGCCTAAGCGCCTGAGGCGTGCCGGTCCCTCCCGTCCCTCAGGGTACTTCGCGCCGGGCGGCCATCACGAACCACTACTACCTCGATCTCACGCCGGAGCAGCGGATGAATCCCCGCTGGCATCCCGATAACCAGCATACTTGTGACACCTTCTTCATCAATCGGCGTGACAGGGCGCTCGCCAGGTATGAGGAGGACGGTCTGCCTCCGGGAACTTCCACGAGGCCGGCCGTCGGCTATGGTGGTACGGCCGGACTCTACAGAGCGTCATGGACTACATCACGGCCGGCGATATCCCCCGCCTGCGCTACCCTCAGTTCGAGCCACGAGCGCCGCCCGACGGCAGCGACGACGGCAGCGAGCGACGACAACGGCGGCAACTTAGAAGGCGACGACTACCGGTACAACGGCGGCGACTATGAAGACTACGAGTATGCATATTATACGCCTAGGCAGGAGTATGACTAAGTCACTCCAAATTTCATGTATCATCAGTGGTATTTATGGCATGGCCAATCAATTTGGGCAATGCTAGATCCACCAAATCCCATGCAATTACGGCTCCTCTAGTCCTTTTCCCATTATACGCCTAGGCAGGAGTATGACTTAGTCACTCCAAATTTCATGTATCATCGGTGGTATCTCGAATCAATCGAATCATTCGAAAATGGACACCAAACACATCACGTGATAATATAATTCACATGATCCATTCAACAAAGTTTGGTACAATAAATTATTACACATCATTTCTTCCCTTGTATCCCTGCTTGCTTACGATTGAGCCGTATCCATGGAGCATCCTCATCATTTAACTTAATGCATGGGTCGGTGTTCACTTTGAAGGGCGGAATTTCACCAAACATATTATAATATTCTGACATGTCTGTCTTGCCCTCCACTCCCACGATGTTTCTTTTCCCTGAAAGAACAATGTGGCGCTTTGGATCATCGCATGATGTACTGATCGTTTTCTTATCTTTCCGTTTCCTCGGTTTGCTACTCATGTCCTTCACATAGAAAACCTGAGCGACATCTTTCGCTAGGACGAATGGTTCGTCAAGGTAACCAAGATTTTTGAAATCCACCATTGTCGTTCCTTATTGTTGGTCCACCTTTACCCCACCTCCTGTTAGCTTGAACCATTTGCACCGGAACAAAGGGACCTTAAAGGAGGGTCCATAGTCATATCTCCTCTATGTAACCATAATATGTGACCTTTTGCCCATTCTCGGTTGCTGCATCAAAGCGGACACCACTGTTTTGGTTGGTGCTCTTTTTATCTTGGGCGATCGTGTAAAATGTATTCCCAATTATCTCGTACCCTTGGAAAGTCGTTATAGTCGAAGATGATGTCTTGGCCAACATGTACAGTTGATCTACAACATCATCGTCATTCATTAAATGTTTTCTCAATCAACTGCCGAAAGTCTCCATGTGGGCCTTCGTAATCCAGGATTCGAGCTTCCCGGGTTGTCCTCGCGTAAAATATTCTTGGGTTTCTCAAAGTACGGAGCCACCAAGCTGGAATTGGTCGGAAGCTGTGTGGTGTGCTTCAGTCATAGAATGGCCGTCCATACATATCGTTGATTTCCTGCCGATCGTGCCTTTTCCACTTAGTCTCCCCTCGTCCCGCGATCGAGGAAGACCAATCGGCTTAAGGTCAGGAACAAAGTCAACACAGAACTCAATTACCTCCTCATTTCCATAGCCCTTGGCAATGCTTCCTTCTGGCCTAGCACGGTTACGAACATATTTCTTTAATACTCCCATGAACCTCTCAAAGGGGAACATATTGTGTAGGAATACCGGACCGAGGATGGAAATCTCTTCGACTAGGTGAACCAGGAGGTGCGTCATAATATTGAAGAAGGATGGCGGGAACACCAACTCGAAACTGACAAGACATTGGAACACATCGTTCTGTAGCCGTGGTAGATCTTCTGGATTGATTACCTTCTGAGAGATTGCATTGAGGAATGCACATAGCTTCACAATGGCTACTCGAACATTTTCCGGTAGGAGCCCCCTCAAAGCAATCGGAAGCAAATGCGTCATAATCACGTGGCAGTCGTGAGACTTCAGATTTTGGAACTTTTTGTCCGCCATGTTTATTATTCCCTTTATATTCGACGAGAATCCAGACGGGACCTTCGTACTGCTCAGGCATTCAAAAAAGATGACCTTCTCTTCTTTGGTCAGAGCGTAGCTGGCACGACCTTGAAACCATTCCGGATGCCGATCATTAGGGTCTTTCAAAGGTTGCTGGTCCTGTCGTGCTTCCTTTGTATCATTTATCTTCCCATACACGCCCAAGAAGCTTAGGAGGTTCACGCAATATTCTTCATAACATGCATCACGTTGATTGCAGAGCGGACATCTAGGACTTTCCAATATTCTAGCTCCCAGAATATAGATTTCTTCTTCCACATGGGTGCGCGCCCGTCAGCTCCCTGCGGAACTGGTTGTCCGCCAGGACCCTTTCCAAAGATGACTTTCAAATCCTTGACCATATCAAATACCTCAGCACCGATACGTTCCGCGAGCTTACGTCGGTGATCTGCCTTGCCGTTGTAATGCTTGCCTTTCTTTCTTCTTGGATGAATTTTCGGAAGAAATCGACGATGCCCAAGGTACACGTTCTTCTTACAATTACCCAAATATTCACTTTCGAGTCTCATGTAAGCGATGCGTGCATGCATTGTATCCCTTATTTGCCGGTCCGGAAAGGTTACTAAGAGCAGGCCAATCGTTGATGGTTACGAAAAGCAACGCTCGTAGGTCAAATTCCTCTTCTTTGTGCTCATCCCACACACGTACACCAGGTCTGCCCCACAAGCTGTAAAAGTTCATCAACTAATGGCCTTAGGTACACATCGATGTCATTGCCGGGTTGCTTCGGACCTTGGATGAGCACCGGCATCATAATGAACTTCCGCTTCATGCACAACCAAGGAGGAAGGTTGTAGATGCATAGAGTCACGGGCCGAGTGCTATGGCCGGAGCTACGCTCGCCAAAAGGATTCATGCCATCCGTACTTAGACCAAATCTTATGTTCCTTGTGTCAGCTGCAAAATCTTTGAACTCTCTGTCGATCTTTCTCCATTGCGTTCCATCTGCGGGGTGTCTCAACTGCCCGTCCGACTTACGGTCCTCTTTGTGCCATCGCAACAACTTGGCATGCTCTTTGTTCGTGAACAGACGTTTCAACCGTGGTATTATAGGAGCATACCACATCACCTTGGCGGGAACCCACTTCCTGGGTTTCTGGCCCTCAACATCGTCACCAGGGTCATCGCCTCCGATCTTATAACGCAATGCAGTGCATACCGGACATTCATTCAAATTCTCATATTCACCGCGGTAGAGGATGCAGTCGTTGATGCATGCATGTATCTTCAGAACCTCTAAACCTAGAGGGCAGACAACCTTCTTTGCTTCGTACGTACTGGCGGGCAACTCGTTATTCTTTGGAAACATATTCTTCAATATTTTCATCAAGTTTTCAAATCCCGAGTCAGATAGACCTTCCTGTGCCTTCCATTTCAGCAAATCCGAGTAGTGCAGCCCAGCTTTTTCGGACCATTATCGCATCCGAGGTACAGCGACTTTTTGTGATCCTCTAACATGCGATCCAAATTCTCCCTCTCCTTTTCGGTTTCGCAGCCTTCTCCGTGCATCGGCAATGGTCCGACCAAGATCATCAACGGGCTCATCACGTGCCTCTTCTTCACCTTCCCCTTCACCTTCCCCACCTTCGACATCCTTCATGAAAGTATCACCAAAATGATCAAGATAGTTGTCATCGATGAAATCATCCCCTTCTTCATCTTCTTCCATTATAACCCCTCTTTCTCCATGCTTGGTCCAACAATTATAGCTTGGCATGAAACCCTGCCGAGCGGTGCATGTGAACATCTCTTGAGGAAGAGTAACCCTTCGATTCTTACGGGCAACACATGGATAGATAACAAAACCCCCACGCTTGTTCGCATTAGCCACTACGAGGAAATCTTTCAAACCCGTAGTGAACTCGCCGGAGAGTCGGTTACCGTACATCCATTGCCGATTCATCCGCATTATTATAATATAAAATATATAATTAACCATCATGCATTTGTTAAACTAATTAACTAACTACAAATAATAGAAATCAAACAATGAACTACACACATATGCATATTTTATCAATGACACATGAAAGGTTCAAGTTGCTAACCGCGATCGAGGAGGAATGAGGAAGCTCAAGTGTGGCTCCGACACTTCATATCATGTTTGTTTCATGCTCTTGGGCATTTCATCAAACACCTTGTGTGCATAAGATGAACCAAAAGCAAACCTAACACCCACTTGTGAAGTTTGTGAAGAGAATGGCTCCAAATGGCTAAGTGCTGGCTGCTGGATGGCTGGATGGGTATATATAGGGGAGGGGCTGTAGTCGCGGTTGGCCTGACAAACCGTGACTAAAGGTGGCCAACCGCGACTAAAGGCCCTCACGTGCACCAGCTGGCCAGCGAGCGCCCTGGGCCCAAGCCTTTGGTCGCGGTTCGCCTCCCGAACCGCGACTAAAGGTCCCATTAGTCACGGTTCGAAATATTTGGAGACTAATGGGGCTAGATGGAAGACCCTTTTTCCACCAGTGCGTGTAGGAATGTACTAGAATACAGCCTACACGGTGCACGCATACGCATCGTCTATCCGTGTCTGAGATCCATCGATCGATCAAGGGCAAGCAAATGGATCGGATCACGGCGCCGTCGTGCATGCAAGCTGGAGCGTGCATGGGACACCGGGACCATCCTAGGCTCGAAAACGTAAACTAGTACCGGGCTGGCCCATGCATGTGTTTCCATGACCTGTCTGTCCCAAGCTTCCATGTTATGTTACCAGCCTGGGTCGGTCTGCTAACGTTCTCTTCTAACCATTGCTCTAGCAGTTCGCTTAACGCACAAATTAACCAGTTCAAATTTCAGGAACAATCAATATGGAGAAATAAGTCAAAGAGAGATCGAATATGAGGTAGAGATTTCCGAGCTTTCAAATTTCCTACTCGTATATCTATACCTAATAATAAAGGAGCTAACGTTTCCTTGGTTCGGTCCGTCGCTTTTATATGAGCTAAGGTTTCTGCCAAAATTTTCGTCAACTCTTTTTATTGGACCATTTTGCCCTCCCACCAAATCGCATAATACAGGAAAATGCCATGGTACCGGTTCGGTTATTTTCTTTGTTCCAACCGACTCCTCTCCCTCAAGCGATACTGGATTCGTTTTTACCCAACCGGCCGTCACACCTGGATCTCTCGCGCGACCGTCCTGCTCACCGGCGCGCTCCGCCGCGAACCATCCCTGATCTAATCGGCGCGTCCCATGCGGTCTGTGAGCCCTGCTCGCCGGCGTGCTCCGCAGCGACCAAGCCCTGGTCGGCGGCTCAGGATCGCGGCCGCCCTGATCCAATCGGCGCGTCCCATGCTGGTTGTGAGCCCTGCTCCCCGGCGTTCTCCGAAGCGACCAAGCCCTGGTCGGCGGCTCAGGATCGCGGTCGTGGCGCCGGAAATCCAACTAGATCGATTTCAGCGGCGTGGCCAGCACAACCGAACTCTGAGACCACACTGCAAATCAGACAAATCAGGTGCAGATAGGCGCCTTCGGCTGTGTCCTTTTCTGCACTGGCTCGTGTGCCTATCATTGATGCGTGGATGATTGATATGAGCATATGCGGTTCTTCTTCCTCTGTTTTGCGTGAGTGTCAAATAAGAAGATGGCTAGAGTGCATGGAAGAGAAATTGAAAGGTACTGCTAGAAGATACTCCGTTGGGTCCCTCGTGCTACAGCCTCCGTTGGGTGAAAACTGCACAAAATTATTGCCGGGTGTGCTCCTGGGCATCCACCACGCCATGCTAGCTCCGTACCGGGAGTTCCTCTGTCTCAACTCTGAACCAGGCTCTGCATGTGTGCACTTGCTGAAAGAACCCGGCTGGCCCCTCGCTGCCTCTGCCGTTCAGCGCGGCTTCCACAACTGCTCCTCTCCTGACTTCTATTTGTTTGAGCCGATCAGATGAGATTCGATATGCTAATGGATCGATCAATTTGGTTTGGTTGTTCCTATGTTTGACGTGCGTGTTGTTTTCAGAATTCGGAGCTTGAAGCAAGAGGGAGGAGGATCGTAGACAGATGGCGTGGATGCGGCCGGCGCGGGCCAGCTGAAGGCTTGCTGATAGATGCCGTTTGAAAAAATGGTTGACCGAAAATGTTAGTTTGTGTGTGTGCAATATTTTTTGAGCAAATCTAGACCATCATTAATTTGCTTTCATTGTTTAGTTTTAAATTTATGTCAATATGAATTGTGCAAATTTTAACAAAGCTACTTGATTTTTGTTGCAAAGAAATAAAGAACCTATACCAAATAATATAACTTTTTTGCGAAAAAAATATAATTGTACCTAATATACCACCTAAGGTGTATCCAACGGCCTCGACAATGACTCCGAGAACTTCTTTGTCATCTTAACTGTCGGTAAGTTTCATCGAGATGCTAGATAGGATCACCAATCATGATGAACTACACTGTGTGCACAGGGAGACCGGACGGTCGGAGCATACATTGTGCCACGCTATGTCAACTTCATCAACCGGAGGAAGTTGGAGGCAACTACGAGCTCGCAGTCATGGTGGCGGCACTCAAACAATCTATCAGCTCCACATGGTAGATGTCGTCATCCGTTGCAACGCACGGGCACGTTTCCTAGTAAAACTAAAAGAATGGTACGATGCAATGCACTTACTGACCTACCTCTTATTTCTTTCTTTTTTTCCGAAAGAACTTATATTACTCAAAGTCTTTTCCCTTCTTCCCCTTTTTCAAACTTTAATCCTATATATGTACGGCTAGGATCCTTCGATACCCCGTTGTGAGCTAGCTTATCCCTTCAACTTTGGTCATGAGCACAATTTGATTGACAGATCTTAGGGAGATCATCAGGTCTTAAGCTAAGCCATACTTGCTCTAAGATACCCGAGTTGAGAGTCACCTCAACTTTGCCGGCTCCCTTCTCCCTTTCCTCTGGCAGCCACAATGGTCGGAGTTATTGGGAGAGGGGAGACCGGATCCCCGTGTATATACAGTTGTAGTTGCATGGTTTGGCCTTTGTGTAGGTTTGACAATATGCCGTCGAGGTCGTCGTGCTTGAAGCTCCTGAGCTCCTTCAAGCATGTGGTGGCTTGCGGAGCTCCGGTGGATGGAGATGGTGTGCTGCAACAACTCCTCTTCTACCTCAACAATAAAGCTCTAGCGTTGCGCTCGGATTCGCCGACATCTAACGTCTTCTCTTCTCTCTCCCTGTGGTCGTGGTGATAGATGGGAGAAAGATATGGGATGTTAGGTCCTTGTGGCTAGAGCACGGTAGGGCGCCCGAGTGCAAGTTCCGACGTGCACTCTAGAAGCATGAATATTTCTCGACATTCATCAAAACTAGCAGCTTGGCGCCGGAGTTGTTCATGGCAAATAAAGCCACTCCTAGATGGAAGCTTCGAGCTTCCTCGGCGTTTCGTCCTCCTTCGGAGAATCTTCCTCGACCAAGGCTCGGTATCCACGACCAGCGACACCCCAAGTGACATGTTCCCTGGCGGCGGCGCGGGTACTATGCTTGGAGGCTGCCCATGTGCAGGGATGAAGCTAGACAAAAATATCACTGGGTCAACCCTATATTTGCTCTAATTCAATGTTGTCATATTGTATAAAATAGGGATAATTAGTGTTGACGTAAAGAATCGTTCGGTGGAACGGTGTAACCCTTTAGGGTCACCGGTTGCATGTTAATATAGGTGAGGAAAATCCCCTCACGTTGCTTGTACAGATAGAGTCTGTATACGATTGGTGTACTACACCATCTCGTATACGGATACATATTATACCTATATTACACCCCCCTTAATCGAAACATGGGAGAGGTTGAGATTACGCTTAAACTCATCTAGTTTCTTTGAGCATAGAGTCTTGGTAAAACCATCTGCAATATGATCTTTACTGGAGATAAACCTGATATCAAGCATGTGTTTAGCAACACGCTCTCGAACAAAGAAAAAATCAATCTCAATGTGCTTAGTGCGAGTATGAAACACAGGATTAGCAGACATATTCAAAACCTGGAGGTTGTTTCATATAAATTTCCTCTTCCAGAACACCATGAAGGAACACATTCTTCACATCTAGCTGCCTTAAACTCCAGCCTCGAGAGACAGATATAGAGAGAACAACCCTGACTGTAGCAATTTTAACAACAGGACTGAAAGTATCCTCATAATCAGTACCATACCTCTGTTTGAATCCTTTTGCAACAAGTCTGGCTTTATATC
Organism: Lolium rigidum; assembly: GCF_022539505.1. Taxonomy (NCBI): domain Eukaryota; kingdom Viridiplantae; phylum Streptophyta; class Magnoliopsida; order Poales; family Poaceae; genus Lolium; species Lolium rigidum. The sequence goes on from NC_061508.1 coordinate 121,702,916, forward strand.
TGTATGTAGTACCATCAGCATTTTTCTTAATACGATAGACCCATTTGCAGCCAATAACATTGCGTTTGGAACTAGGGGGAACAAGATGCCATGTGTTGTTGGCAAGCAAAGCATTATATTCTTCCTGCATAGCACTTTTCCGGTAGGTATCTGTAAGAGCCTCAGAAATATTCCTTGGTTCTCCTGTAGATGTTGGCAAGGCATATCGAACAGTACCGTTTGTGTTTTTTTTCGGATTGCGAATACCTTTCTGTAGACGCGTTTGCATGCCAGTGGTAGGAGGTGGTGCAGCAGACGGCCGCACAGACGATCCTGGTGGAGACAAACCAGCATCAGGATCAGCACCGGGATCGGCGCCGGCAGCTGACAGCTCAGGGCTATCCGCAGCTGTCTCCGGGACCCGCGTGGAGGAGACGTGGCCGTCTCCGGTTGGAGGAGAATCGGCGACAGGGACCGGCGGGACCGCGCGGCGGGGCCGGGTGATGATGACGGCGTCAGAACCCGCGTGGAGGCCACAGGCGAGCGGGACCGGCGTGGCGGGGACCTCGCTCCAGCAGGCGACGTGGCGCCAGGCCATTGGCGCGGAAGGGAGCTGCCTTGCGTGGCAGTGTTAGGGGGCCGATCCAAGGCAGATTTTTGCAGGGAATCAGCCTCGGGATCGGTGTCTTCTGGCGTTGTTTCTGTGTCCTCTTGATGTCTACGCACGCTTCCATTCCTGTAGACAGTGTTGGGCCTCCAAGAGCAGAGGTTTGTAGAACAGCAGCAAGTTTCCCTTAAGTGAATCACCCAAGGTTTATCGAACTCAGGGAGGTAGAGGTCAAAGATATCCCTCTCAAGCAACCCCGCAATTACGATACAAGAAGTCTCTTGTGTCCCCAACACACCTAATACACTTGTTAGATGTATAGGTGCACTAGTTCGGCGAAGAGATAGTGAAATACAAGTAATATGGATGATTGTAAGTAGTAATTGCAATCTGAAATAAAGATAGCAGCAAGCGAACATGTAGCAGAACTTGTTGGAAACGGTGTTTCAATGCTTAGAAACAAGGCCTAGGGATCATACTTTCACTAGTGGACACTCTCAACAATGATCACATAAATAAATAACTTCTCTTCCTTTGTGCTACTTCAAACACTCTCTTGTTGGATAACAACCACCATTCATTGTGTAGGGCTACAAGAGCACCCTGAAGCCAGAGTAAACAAGCTCCACAACTTCATAAAGGAAACACACACGACGCGCACACTGTCACCGTCACACCATGGAGTGAATCCGGAGTTCATATTAAAGTAACCTCTAGAGTGCATAGTAATAGTTAACTTCATAATCTACAAGAGATCACAATCATAACCTACGCCAAGTACTACATGATGCACACACTTGTCACCTTTACATCATGGAGGAGGAATAGACTACTTTAATAACATCACTAGAGTAGCACATAGATTAATAGTGATACAAAGCTCATGATCACATAAAGATCACACCATGGGAGAGAGAGATGAACCACATAGCTACCGGTAGAGCCCTCAACCTCGGGGGAGAACTACTCCCTCCTCATCATGGGAGACAAGAACGGCGATGAAGATGGCGGTGGTGTCGATGGAGATGACTCCGGGGGCAATTCCCCGTCCCGGCGGCGTGCCGGAACAGAGACTTCTGTCCCCCGAAATGGAGTTTCGCGATGGCGGCGGCGTCCCTGGAGTCTTTCTAGAGTTTCGTCAATTGGTGTCGGGTTTTTAGGTCACGAGGGGTTTTATAGGCGAAGAGGCGGCGCAAGGAGGTGCCTGGGGGGCCCACCCCATAGGGCGGCGCGCCCCCCTCTTGGCCGCGCCGGCCTATGGTGTGGGGGCCCTGGGCCTCCACTCCATCTCCCCTTCGGTGTTCTGGTCCGTCTCGGTAAAATAAGATGTTTGGCTTTTGTTTCGTCGAATTCCGAGAATATTGCCCTAACGACCTTTCACGGAACCAAAAACAGCAGGAAAACGAGAACCGGCACTTCGGCATCTTGTTAATAGGTTAGTTCCGGAAAATGCATAAAATCATTATAAAGTGTGAGCAAAACATGTAGGTATTGTCGTAAAACTAGCATGGAACATCGTAAATTATAGATACGTTGGAGACGTATCAAGCATCCCCAAGCTTAGTTCCTACTCGCCCCTCGAGTAGGTAAACGATAACAAGGATAATTTCTGAAGTGCCATGCTACTAACATAATCTTGATCATACTATTGTAAAGCATATGAGATGAATGAAGTGATTCGAAGCAATGGTAAAGACAATGATTAAACAACTGAATCATATAGCAAAGACTTTTCATGAATAGTACTTTCAAGACAAGCATCAATAAGACTTGCATAGGAGTTAACTCATAAAGCAATAAATTCTTAGTAGAAAGTTTTGAAGCAACACAAAGGAAGATATAAGTTTCAGCAGTTGCTTTCAACTTCAACATGTTTATCTCATGGATATATCTCATGGATAATTGTCAACTCAAAGTAATATGATGAATGCAAATAAGCAAGTATGTAGGAATCGTTGCACACAGTTGACACAAGTGTTTGCTTCTAAGATAGAAGGAAATAGGTAAACTGACTCAACATAAAGTAAAAGAAAGGGCCCTTCGCAGAGGGAAGCATGGATTACTGTTTTTGTGCTAGAGATTTTCATTTTGAAAACATAGAAACAATTTTGTCAACGGTAGTAATAATTCATATGTGTTATGCATAAGACATCCTATAAGTTGCAAGCCTCATGCATAGAATACCAATAGTGCTCGCACCTTGTCCTAATTAGCTTGGATTTACATGGATTATCATTGCATAACATATGTTTCAACCAAGTGTCACAAAGGGGTACCTCTATGTCACTGATGTCTACGGCTGCTTCTATTCTTGTAGACAGTGTTGGGCCTCCAAGAGCAGAGGTTTGTAGACCAGCAGCAAGTTTCCCTTAAGTGGATCACCCAAGGTTTATCGAACTCAGGGAGGAAGAGGTCAAAGATATCCCTCTCAAGCAACCCTGCAACCACAAAGCAAGAAGTCTCTTGTGTCCCCAACACACCTAATAGGTGCACTAGTTCGGCGAAGAGATAGTGAAATACAAGTGGTATGAATGAATATGAGCAGTAGTAACGGCGCCAGAAAAGTGCTTGCTGGTGTGTAGTTGATGGTGGTAATATTACGGACATTACAGATGCAGTAGAACAGTAAACAAGCAGCGGTAGCAGTATTTAGGAACAAGGCCTAGGGATCATACTTTCACTAGTGGACACTCTCAACTTTAATCACATAACAGAATAAATAGATAGATGCTAGACTCTACACTCTCTTGTTGGATGATGAACACCACTAACTGTGTAGGATTACACGAACCCTCAATGCCGGAGTTAACAAGCTCCACAATATTCGATATTCATATTTAAATAACCTTAGAGTGCATGACAGATCAACATAACCAAACCAAGTACTAACATAGCATGCACACTCGTCACCTTCACACTACGAAAGGAGGCATAGATCACATCAATACTATCATAGCAATAGTTAACTTCATAATATACAAGAGATCACAATCATAGCCTACGCCAAGTACTACACGATGCACACCACTGTCACCATTACACCGTGCGGGAGGAATAAACTACTTTAATAACATCACTAGAGTAGCACACAGATAAATTGTGATACAAAACACATTGCAATCATAAAGAGATATAAATAAGCACTTCACTATGCCATTCATAACGAGTGAATAAGTATTCCGTGAAATATAGCCTAAGAGACCCACACGGTGCACACACTCGTCACCTTTACACACGTGGGACAAGGAGTCTCCGGAGATCACATAAGTAAAACCCACTTGACTAGCATAATGACATCTAGATTACAAGCATCATCATATGAATCTCAATCATGTAAGGCAGCTCATGAGATTATTGTATTGAAGTACATAGGAGAGAGATTAACCACATAGCTACCGGTACGACCCCGAGCCTCGATGGAGAACTACTCCCTCCTCATGGGAGACAGCAGGCGGTGATGAAGATGGCGGTGGTGTCGATGGAGGAGCCTTCCGGGGCACTTCCCCGTCCCGGCGGCGTGCCGGAACGAGACTCCTGTCCCCCGGATCTTGGCTTCGCGATGGCGGCGGCTCCGGAAGGTTTTCTCCGGTTTCGTCGAACGTGATAGGGTTTTCGCGACGGAGACCTTAAGTAGGCGGAAGGGCAGCCTCGGAGGGGTCCTGGTGGGACCACACACTAGGCCGGCGCGGCCAGGGCTTGGGCCGCGCCGCCCTCCTGTGTCCCCACCTCGTGGCCCCACTTCGTTTCCCCTTCGGACTTCTGGAAGCTTCGTGGAAAAATAGGACCCTGGGCGTTGATTTTCGTCCAATTCAGAGAATATTTCCTTACTAGGATTTCTGGAACCAAAAACAGCAGAAAACAGCAACTGGCACTTGGCATCTCGTTAGTAGGTTAGTTCCGGAAAACGCATCAAAACGATGTAAAGTGTGTATAAAACATGTAGATATCATCAATAATGTGGCATGGAACATAAGAAATTATCGATACGTCGGAGACGTATCAGCATCCCCAAGCTTAGTTTTCGCTCGTCCCGAGCAGGTAAACGATAACAAAGATAATTTACGGAGTGACATGCCATCATAACCTTGATCATACTATTGTAAGCATATGTAATGAATGCAGCGATCAAAACAATGGCAATGACATGAGTAAACAACTGAATCATAAAGCAAAGACTTTTCATGAATAGTACTTTCAAGACAAGCATCAATAAGTCTTGCATAAGAGTTAACTCATAAAGCAATAAATTCAAAGTAAAGGCATTGAAGCAACACAAAGGAAGATTAAGTTTCAGCGGTTGCTTTCAACTTGTAACTTGTATATCCCATGGATAGTTGTCAATGCAAAGCAATATAACAAGTGCAATAAACAAGTATGTAAGAATAAATGCACAGTTAACACAAGTGTTTGCTTCTAAGATGGAAGGAAATAGGTAAACTGACTCAACATAAAAGTAGAAGAATGGCCCTTCGCAGAGGGAAGCAGTGATTAAATCATGTGCTAGAGCTTTTATTTTGAAAACAATAAGAGAGCATAAAAGTAAAGTTTTGAGAGGTGTTTGTTGTTGTCAACGAATGGTAGTGGGTACTCCAACTACCTCGCCAACCAGACTTTCAAGAGCGGCTCCCATGAAGGACGTTATCTCTACCAGCAAGGTAGATCATCCCTCTTCTCTTTCGTTTACACATGTACTTTAGTTTTATTATGGGTGACACTCCCCCCAACCTTTTCTTACACAAGCCATGGCTAACCGAATCCTCGGGTGCCTTCCATCAATCTCATACCATGGAGGAGTGTCTATTTGCAAAATTAAGTTGCTTACTGATGAATCAGAGAAAAACATGTGAAGAGAATTATTAATGAAGTTTGATTAATCGGGACTGGGAACCCCATTGCTAGCTCTTTTTGCAAAATTATTGGATAAGCGGATGTGCCACTAGTCCATTATGAAAGTCTGTCAAGAGTAAATGACAAGGTTGAAAGATAAACACCACATACTTTCTCATGAGCTATAAAACATTGACACAAATTGAGAAGCATTTTGAAGGTTTAAAGGTAGCACATGAAGTATTTACTTGGAATGGCGGAGAAATACCATGTAGTAGGTAGGTATGGTGGACACAAATGGCATAGTGGTTGGCTCAAGGATTTTGGATGCATGAGAAGTATTCCCTCTCGATACAAGGCTTAGGCTAGCAAGGTTATTTGAAACAAACACAAGGATGAACCGGTGCAGCAAAACTCACATAAAAGCATATTGTAAACATTATAAGACTCTACACCGTCTTCCTTGTTGTTCAACCCAATACTAGAAATTATCTAGACCTTAGAGAGACCAATTATGCAAACCAAATTTTAGCAAGCTCTATGTATTTCTTCATTAATGGGTGCAAAGTATATGATGCAAGAGCTTAAACATGAGCACAACAATTGCCAAGTATCAAATTATCCAAGACATTATACCAATTACCACATGCAGCATTTTCTGTTTCCAACCAAATAACAATGAACGAAGCAGTTTCAACCTTCGCCATGAACATTAAAAGATAAAGCGAAGAACACAAGTGTTCATATGAACCAGCGGAGCGTGTCTCTCTCCCACACAAGCATGTATTTATTCAGAGAATGAAAATAACAAAACGAAAATAAAAGCACACAGACGCTCCAAGTAAAGTACATAAGATGTGACCGAATAAAAATATAGTTTCAAGAGAAGGAACCTGATAATTTGTCGATGAAGAAGGGGATGCCTTGGGCATCCCCAAGCTTAGATGCTTGAGTCTTCTTAAAATATGCAGGGATTAACCACGGGGGCATCCCCAAGCTTAGACTTTTCACTCTTCTTGATCATATTGTATCATCCTCCTCTCTTGACCCTTGAAAACTTCCTCCACACCAACTCGAAACAAACTCATTAGAGGGTTAGTGCATAATCAAAAATTCACATGTTCAGAGGTGACACAATCATTTTTAACACTTCTGGACATTGCTCAAAGCTACTGGAAGTTAATGGAACAAAGAAATCCATCCCACATAGCAAAAGAGGCAATGCGAAATAAAAGGCAGAATCTGTCAAAACAGAACAGTCCGTAAAGATGAATTTTAAAGAGGCACCAGACTTGCTCAAATGAAAATTCTCAAATTGAATGAAAGTTGCATACATATCTGAGGATCACTCACGTAAATTGGCATAATTTTCTGAGTTACCTACAGAGAATTCAGCCCGATTCGAGACGTGACGAAACTGTTTCTGCGCAGTAATCCAAATCTAGTATGAACCTTACTATCAAAGACTTTACTTGGCACAACAATGCACAAAACTAAGATAAGGAGAGGTTGCCGCTCAAGAAGCAACTTATAAGAAATAAGATACATAAGCTACATATTCTTTACCACAATAGTTTTTAAGGCTATTTTCCCATGAGCTATATATTGCAAAGACAAGGAATGAAATTTTAAAGGTAGCACTCAAGTAATTTACTTTGGAATGGCAGAGAAATACCATGTAGTAGGTAGGTATGGTGGACACAAATGGTATAGTTTTTGGTTCAAGGTTTTGGATGCACGAGAAGTATTCCCTCTCAGTACAAGGCTTTGGCTAGCAAGGTTGTTTGAAGCAAACACAAGTATGAACCGGTACAACAAAAGTTACATAAGAACATATTGCAACCATTATAAGACTCTACACTGTCTTCCTTGTTGTTCAAACACCTCACCAGAAAATATCTAGACTTTAGAGAGACTAATCATGCAAACCAAATTCAACAAGCTCTATGGTAGTTCTTCATTAATAGGTACAAAGTGCATGATGCAAGAGCTTAAACATGATCTATTTGAGAGCTCAAAACAATTGCCAAGTATCAAATTATTCAAGACAATATACCAATTACCACATGAAGCATTTTCTGTTTCCAATCAAATAACAATGAACGAAGCAGTTTCAACCTTCGCCATGAACATTAAAAGTAAAGCTAAGAACACCAGTGTTCATATGAATGAGCGGAGCGTGTCTCTCTCCCAAACAAAGAATGCTAGGATCCGATTTATTCAAACAAAAACAAAAATAAAAGCATAAAGCATACTGACGCTCCAAGTAAAGCACATAAGATGTGACGGAATAAAAATATAGTTTCACTAGAGGTGACCTGATAAGTTGTCGATAAAGAAGGGGATGCCTTGGGCATCCCCAAGATTAGATGCTTGAGTCTTCTTGAAATATGCAGGGATGAACCACGGGGCATCCCCAAGCTTAGAGTTTTCACTCTTCTTGATCATATTGTATCATCCTCCTCTCTTGATCCTTGAAAACTTCCTCCACACCAAACTCAAAACAAACTCATTAGAGGGTTAGTGCATAATCAAAAATTCACATATTCAGAGGTGACATAATCATTCTTAACACTTCGGACATTGCTCAAAGCTACTGAAAGTTAATGGAACAAAGAAATCCATTCAACATAGCAAAAGAGGCAATGCGAAATAAAAGGCAGAATCTGTCAAAACAGAACAGTCCGTAAAGACGAATTTTTCAGGGGCACTTAACTTGCTCAGATGAAAAAGCTCAAATTGAATGAAAGTTGTGGATCACTCATGAAAATTGGCAGATTTTTCTGAGTTACCTACAGAGAGGTATACTCAAATTCGTGACAGCTAGTAAATCTGTTTCTGCGCAGAAATCCAAATCTAGTATCAACCTTACTATCAAAGACTTTACTTGGCACAACAATGCAATAAAATAAAGATAAGGAGAGGTTGCTATAGTAGTAACAACTTCCAAGACACAACAAAATAGTAGCAAAATAAAACATGGGTTATCTCCCAAGAAGTGCTTTCTTTATAGCCATTAAGATGGGCTCAGTAATTTTAATGATGCACTCGCAAGAAATAAGAGTTGAAGCAAAAGAGAGCATCCAAAAAGCAAATATGAAACACATTTAAGTCTAACCCACTTCCTATGCATAGGAATCTTATAAGAAAATAAATCAAATAAGCACATACAAGCATAGGAAGATAAAACAAGAGTAACTTCAAAAGTTTCAGCATATAGAGAGGTGTTTTAGTAACATGAAAACTTCTACAACCATATTTTCCTCTCTCATAATAACTTTCAGTAGCATCATGAATAAACTCAACAATATAACTATCACATAAAGCATTCTTATCATGATCCACATGCATAAAAGTATCATTACTCTCCACATAAGCATAATCAATTTTATTAGTAATAGTGGGAGTAAAACTATCACAACCATCATTGTAATCATCATAAATTGTAGGCATGGTATAATCATAATAAACTTTATCCTCCATAGTAGGTGGCACCAAAATACCACTATCATTATAATCATCATAAATGGGAGGCAAAGTATCATCAAAGAAAATTTTCTCCTCAAAACTTGGGGGACTAAAAATATCACAACCAGCCTTCCCCAAGCTTAAATTCTTCCATAGCATTAGCAATAATAGTGTTCAGAGAGTTCATGCTAATAACATTGCTACAACTATTTTGCAAACAAAGTTCCATGGGTTTTTTAATTATCTCTTCAAACACATCATGTCCTAATTCAATATAAAGTTCATAAAGATCTCTAATTTTTGTTGTTGTTTTCCTTTAAGCCTAACTAGTGAAAATAAAAACAAGAAACAAAAAGATATAATTGCAGGATCTAAAGGAAATAACTTCGAGCACTCACACACCGGCAACAGTGCTAGGAAATAGCTTAGTAGTCGGAGGATGTGAATACCTTTTACCTTACCTCCCCGAAACTAGCGCGTGAAAATAGCTTGATGTCTACGCACGCTTCTATTCTTGTAGACAAGTGTTGGGCCTCCAAGAGCGAGAGGTTTGTAGAACGGTAGCAAGTTTCCCTTAAGTGAATCACCCAAGGTTTATCGAACTCGGGGAGGTAGAGGTCAAAGATATCCCTCTCAAGCAACCCCTGCAATTACGATACAAGAAGTCTCTTGTGTCCCCAACACACCTAATACACTTGTCGGATGTATAGGTGCACTAGTTCGACGAAGAGATAGTGAAATACAAGTAATATGGATGATTGTAAGTAGTAATTGCAATCTGAAATAAAGATGGCAGCAAGCGAACATGTAGCAGAACTTGTTGGAAACGGTGTTTCAATGCTTAGAAACAAGGCCTAGGGATCATACTTTCACTAGTGGACACTCTCAACAATGATCACATAAATAAATAACTTCTCTTCCTTTGTGCTACTTCAAACACTCTCTTGTTGGATAACAAACACCATTCATTGTGTAGGGCTACAAGAGCACCCTCAAGCCGGAGTAAACAAGCTCCACAACTTCATAAAGGAAACACACACGACGCGCACACTGTCACCGTCACACCATGGAGTGAATCCGGAGTTCATATTAAAGTAACCTCTAGAGTGCATAGTAATAGTTAACTTCATAATCTACAAGAGATCACAATCATAACCTACGCCAAGTACTACATGATGCACACACCGTCACCTTTACATCATGGAGGAGGAATAGACTACTTTAATAACATCACTAGAGTAGCACATAGATTAATAGTGATACAAAGCTCATGATCACATAAAGATCACACCATGGGAGAGAGAGATGAACCACATAGCTACCGGTAGAGCCCTCAGCCTCGGGGAGAACTACTCCCTCCTCATCATGGGAGACAGACAACGGCGATGAAGATGGCGGTGGTGTCGATGGAGATGACTCGGGGGCAATTCCCGTCCCGGCGGCGTGCCGGAACGAGAGACTCTCGTCCCCGAAACGGAGTTTCGCGATGGCGGCGGCGTCCCTGGAGTCTTTCTGGAGTTTCGTCAATTGGTGTCGGGTTTTTAGGTCACGAGGGGTTTTATAGGCGAAGAGGCGGCGCAAGGAGGTGCCTGGGGGGGGCACCCCATAGGGCGGCACGCCCCCCCCTCTTGGCCACGCCGGCCTATGGTGTGGGGGCCCTGGGCCTCCACTCCGTCTCCCCTTCGGTGTTCTGGTCCGTCTCGGTAAAATAAGATGTTTGGCTTTTGTTTCGTCGAATTCCGAGAATATTGCCCGAACAGCCTTTCCGGAACCAAAAACAGCAGAAAACGAGAACCGGCACTTCGGCATCTTGTTAATAGGTTAGTTCCGGAAAATGCATAAAATCATTATAAAGTGTGAGCAAAACATGTAGGTATTGTCATAAAACTAGCATGGAACATCAGAAATTATAGATACGTTGGAGACGTATCACCTCTTCTCCACTATTATTGCATGTGCTGTTTGCACCACTGGTTTCATTGTTTTGTCCCGAATTTGATGCAGTATTCGAAGGAGGCTCAGGAACAATTACCTGCGGAGATTGAAAAACATGCACAACTTGAAAATAATGCTCATCAATATGCACACTCCTAGTATGTGATGGTGAGGGAGGATCATCGGAGGGAAGAAGAAGAATTTCTTCACGAAGACGACGACCGGCATTGGGATTTAAGGAGGCAAAAGGAAATTGATTTTCATCAAATACCACATCTCGAGAGATATAAACATGACCAGTGGCAGGATCTAGGCACTTGACACCTTTATGACGGGGACTATAACCAAGAAAGACACACTTTTGTGAGCGAAAAGAGAGTTTGTGTTTATTATAAGGACGAAGATTGGGCCAGCAGGCACAACCAAACACATGCAGAGGTGTGTAATCTGGTTTGACTTGGAGGAGTCGTTCTGTGGGTGTGTCAAAATTGAGAACCTTAGTAGGAAGCATATTGTAATGAATGCATCATCCCAGAATTTTAGAGGCATGGAGGCATTAGCAAGTAAAGCAATACCAACTTCAACAATATGCCTATGTTTACCCTGAGCTGAACCATTTTGTTGATGAGCATGTGGACAAGACACATGATGGACAATACCAACACGTTGAAAAAAGCTATTGAGTTTCTCATATTCACCACTCCAGTCGGTTTGCATAGTAAGAATTTTCCTTCCAAACTGACGTTCAACATATTGTTGAAATCAAGAAACACTTGAAACACATCAGAGCGTTTCTTAAGTAAATAAATCCAAGTAAATTTACTAAAATCATGAATGAAGCTTACATAATATGCATGTTTGCCTACAGAGAGAGGAGCTGGACGCCATACATCAGAATTTTTTTGCTCCAATGGAACAGTAGAAACACTAGTAGAGATGGGATAGGGTAGCTGGTGGCTCTTGGCCTATTGACATGGATCACATATGTAAGGATTTATTTTTGGGGAATATAAAAGATTGTTCTTCCTAAGGATATGTTGAACTATAAAGGATGATGGATGTCCTAGACGACGATGCCATGTAGAGGACGAAGGCTTGATGGTGGCGAGGGCGTACTTGGATGATTCAAAAACGGGGACAAGAGGGTACAAGCCACCATGACAAGGACCTTTAAACACGATTTTCTTTGTTGCCTGATCCTTAATCAAGAAAAAGAATGGGTGAATTTCCATGAAGGTATTATTGTCTAGTGTAAGTTGATGAGAAGAAAGTGAACTCTTGGAAGCATCAGGAACATGTAAAATATTACAAAGTTGTATGGAACTATCTGGGGTGTGCAAAACAGAATGACCAATATTAGCAATATTCATACCTTGTCCAACAGCATTGTGAACTTGATCTCCGCCTTGATAATTCTCATGAACATTGAGCTTGTTGAGTTGTCCAGTGACATGATGTGTGGCTCCTGTGTCGATGTACTAGTTGGAGTCTACACCATAGGCACCCTTCTGCTCCTTCGAAGTATCATCTTCATCATCATCACCATAGCGCCACCAACAGTCAGGAGCAGAGTGACCCTCCTTCTTGCAAATTTGATAGAAGACTCCTTCCTGCCATGGAGATGCAACACGATTCTTCTTGCCCCCTTTCTGTCGGCGTCCCTGAGGACGCTGCTGATCCTGGCGAGGCCGCTGTTGAGACGACTGCTGCTGAGGGGGACGGGGAGGCCGGTTGACCGGTGGTGGAGGATGAGCAAAAAGTGGAGGATTGTATGGCATCGGCTGCGGATATGGAGCATAGGGATGCATGTAGTGCTGCTGCATATATGGAGGAGCATAGGACGAGGGAGGCTGAGGCACATAAGCCAGCTGTGGAGGAGGTGCATACGCCGGCGGAGGAGGCGGTGCATATGCTGGCTGTAGAGGAGGCACATAAGCCGGCTATGGTGGGCGAGCAAAACCTCCCCCATAAGGGTTTGGTTGACGCGCCACCACATTCACCGACGACATGAAGGACGTGGGAGCAGCCTGGCCCGAGTTCTGAAGCATCCGATCACGAGTTTCACATGATAAAATCTGAGAACACATGTCATTAAGGGAAGTAGAAGGGACAACGTTGATTGCATCAACCAAATTGTTGAAAGAGCCATTAAGACCATTCATGATGCAGTCCTTTAGTTCATCATCATCGACAGATTTACCAGCACCTGCGAGCTCAGAGGCATAGCCTTTCATCTTGGTGATGTACTGTTGTGCAGTCATGTCAAGTTTCTTCGTGTTTGTCAGAGCACCACAGATTGTAGAGACCCTGGACTTGGATTGAGCTGCATTGAGATCATTGAGAGCACGCCAAACCGCAGCAGCAGTAGAGAGCCCAAAGACATGGGGAAGAACATCCTCGGCAAGGCAACTGACAACTTGCTGATCACGCATGGCCCATGTATCATATGACAGGTTAGGAACAGTAATTTTCTTCTTGTCAGAATCTTCGGCGTCAAGGAATTCCGCCGGGCAGCACTCGGAACCGTCAAGGAGTCCCATCACTCGGGCACCGCGCAGGGTGGGCAGTGCCTGTGTTTGACATGAGAGAAAGTTGTCCCGAGTTAGCTTGAGGACTGGCAGGGCACCAATGATCACCGGGACAGGAGTTGTGGACGAGGAAGCTATCAGAGATCGTTGCGCAGTGTCGTAGAGGCCGAAAGAGGAGAGGACCTGGTCGTACGATCGAAGAAGCGATCGGAGGTTGTAGCTAGGTGTATCTAGGGTTTTGGTTGTGGGGGTTTTGGAGGTGGGAGGAGAAAAACTGATCTAGGGAATTGAGAGGGAGGAGGAAGGGCTATGGCATGGTGGTGTTTGATCTTGAGAGAGGGCTGGAGATGCTCGATGACGGTGATGGCAAGGAGCCAGGCGGCGGCCAAGGCTAGAGGGAAGGAAGGGAGGCCTGATACCATGTCGACGTAAAGAATCGTTGGGTGGAACGGTGTAACCCTTTAGGGTCACCGGTTGCATGTTAATATAGATGAGGAAAAACCCCTCACGTGACTTGTATAGATAGAATCCGTATATGATTGGTGTACTACACCATATCGTATACGGATACATATTACCTCTAATAATTAGTACTTCAATGACACTAATTAGTAAAGAATTCACCAAAAAACATTGGGGTCAGCTGACCCCAATGGCACTACAGCAGCTCCGTCCCTGCCCATGTGTGGGCGAGAAGACCAAGGATCTAGTTATGTTTTGTACTTTTTCCTAGAGTCCTTTTGTAAAATTTGTAGCATTATCAGTATTTCCCATATCTCTTAGGGGGCGTCTCTAATTGTGTTCGGATCGACCGCTTGATCAATGAAGCTTCAACGCCTTCGTGTGCCTCACCCGTTCAACAAAAGAAGATGCACTGCACCTTGCCACCACTCACCAGTAGCTACGCATTCCTTCCGGACCTGCATACAGCATTCACCTTTGATTAAGCGCACTTGTTCTGACACCAGTATCAGCCCGTCAGAGAAAAGCTCCCCTCGATCGAAGCTAATCATTTCTTGCAAAGATCTAGCTAGCCATATCACGTCACGTGCTCCCAAGTAGTGCGCCCCGAATATCCGATCCGCATGGCGTGTCGAGAACAAAACAGCCTGTGAGCTTGTTTGCACACTACCGTCTGCCATGTTGTGTCTTAACACTTTCCAGTTAACTATGTTTCATGTTCTCGCTTTGGATTAAGTGGATCCATCCACCTCCCCATCATAGCATCGCCACATGCGTGAGCCGCCCTCTTCCCATTTCTTTAGCAACTCAATCATTAGAGAGACGATAATTAACCGATGTGTACAGTTTTGCATCTTGTTCGACCGCATTCGGTTATCAATCTGCTATCTGCAAAGCCAATTCCCTAGTAGAATTCACTCGGTTAATTGGGTAATATATGCCTCAACATGTACAGCCTCGTAAGACGTACTTAGCTTGTGAAAACTTCTTGTAAGATAGAACAGAGCGAGAACTCCTAGTAGATATGGATATGCCGACATCAATCAAGACAGAAAAGAAGAAGATGAGGTTAACTATGGGTCACGCTAATGGCAATCATGGATGGTCACATGAGCACACGACCCCGTACGAACGTGCACCAGCGACTTGTTTAGCACCGCTGCTGATCGAGAAAGGCCAAAGGAGGAACCAAACTCGATCATTGCAGCAACAAGAACACACCTCACCTCACGCGCTAAAGGCAGACAAGCTAGCGAAACAAAACGATAGAAATCGACGCAAGTGCATATGCATTGGCGCATTGCCATCCCCCTCTTCGAGAGAGCACATGCGCACGTATAGTAATCAAAGAATTGGAGCGAGTTTAAAGTAATCGTACCGACACGATGACAGAGAGGAAGATTCCGAGGGACGCAAGGCTAAAAAAGGCTCTACGTATTTTTACCAGTGGATTAGGAGCTGAAAGACCCTCGTAGACATTCCCTGCCGTACTTAAAGAATCGTCTTAGGGATCCGTAATTAAACGGTAGCGACTGATTAAAGTCGTGATGGGACAGCCTGACCTACAGTTGCCTGGAGAGGAGGGTTAATTAACCCTAATCTATGCCTGCATGTGACTAGCACGGTTTAATTAAGTGGAGGACGGCTAGTTTAGTGTCCCTCGGCGCGTAGTGCTCGACACGAGGGAGCGCGCCGCTGGATCACGTGAGGTGCGCGGGTTGGCCGTCCGGCGCATCACGTGGCCAACTCAGTGATGGGGCCCGCGAAGAAATATTAGCGCAAACTGGGTTCTCGACGCTTCTTTTCCTTGTCCTGGCGCTTTGTGCCTGTTCGTTTGTAATCGTGTATATCCACTTGATTTCACGAGCATGGGACACATATATCGTTTGTAATCGTGTATATCCAGTTGGTTTCATGAGATGGGGCAGCTATCTTGTTTCTTTTCGTCTGTACCTACTTTATTTCATGACACCGACACCAGTGGTGGAGGCTGGACATTAACCTTATGTAGTCAATGTAAAGTTGTGTGGTCAATTATACGTTTATAAGATTTTATTTATATTTTTCTGCATGATTTTTGCATGTGTACCTAAGAAATGTGTAGTTAAATAAATGACTAAACAACTATAGCGTGGCTCTGGCACTCCGGCACTGACCGACACGTACTTCTTTGGTCCGTCCGTGACACAGATTTACCATGTATCTACATAAATTCTTGTCTCTTATTTCTGAATGGAGGGAAACATTATTTTTAGTTTGTACCTCATGTTTTGCTAGATTTATTGTGTGCAGAACAAATCTATTTTTTTTAAGGGAGTGAACCAATCTGTTGCTAGATTGTTAGAAGAGATGTAACATCCTAGCCCACATCAAAGTCTTGCATGGAGATAAGATGTACGTGTATGCATTCATAAGGATGAGTATACATGTGTGTTTGTGAATGTCTGACTATATAGTGTGCTTTACAAAAAAGAAAGACAAGATTTAGTGTTATACTAACCTCGGTTTTCTCAATATATAAGGGGAAATGCATTTTCGCTCATAGGTGTAGAACTGTAGATACACACATTATTCAAAAAGCCTATTTCAAAATGTCAAAACACTCTGAAAAAAGATGTAGTTGTAATCCCGCACATTCTATGTCCGTACCCAAATTTTCGCGATAGAATGACATTTTTCGTGGCTTGTGTAAAAAAAGAGAATTTTTGTTGCTCCAATAGCTTCTCACGAGACATTTATTTCTTATTTTTACACGGGCCATGAAAAATGTCTTCTCCCCTCAAAATTTTGTGTACTAACATAGTATATGCAACTGTACACCAGATATTTTTGAGAATTTTTTGACATATTAAAATGTATTTTTCATAATAGGTGTATTTAGACCTATGAGCCAAAATACCATGCCCATATATATAAGGCGTTTTGTAAGTTTAAATCATGGAAAAAAATAGCGCGCTATTTCGACGCTAATAGCACGCTATAGCGTTTCTAGACATCTCACGCTACATCATTCTGGCGCTATAGCGTATTTTTCTATCGACGCTATTTTGTTATAGCGCGCTATTTTTTCCTTGGTTTAAATTGAACCGGCAAAATATTGCATAGTAGTATTTGGAAACGGTGGGAGTAGTACACTGGTGTGAAGCAAGATCTAGCTTTTAAAGCCGAAAATTAAGCATTTTGGGGCTTACTGCTACAGCCGGAACTCATCCACTCTGTATTTTCGATCGCTGCGTGAAAGGGATCGATCGACGTTTTCTCTCGGCACGGGTAGCCCGCGACATGAGACTTGAGGCATTCATGTGCTGCCGCGGGGCCCGCTGCACCAACTGTCACGTGATCCCCTCCGGCGTGCCGCGGCCGCCCATGATCTCATCATCCGGCAGGATGCACCACGTCCACTGTTCCGTACTGTGCTAGACACGGCCTCTTGTTTTGTTGCAAATCAGGCTCATTAATGCCCGCATGAGCATGCACTGTACTTCTTCCACTGTGCTTCTTTTATCGCCTGGTCACCCCGCTTGATCGATGGATGATGATAGACTTCTACTTCCCTTCCATAAACTTGTCTGAGATTTATGTAAATTCGAATTTATGTAAAAACTTGTACCCCCTTCATTCCACTGAAAGTATCTCAACTTAGTCAATTTTTGATGTATCTACATATTAGATAGTGTCTATATACATCTAAATTCTGATAAAGCAGGTGTTGTTGGAGCTGCGGATGCGCTGCTCGTGGCAAAAAACGACTGTCGTAGATTCCTAGCGGCCGTCGTGTCGGTGTTGACGTCGTGTGCATTCGGCAAGCGCAATGGCACGGCCGCGGTTCTCGTGAAGACGAGGTGGCACGCCACCGCCGGTCGCGGCTGAGGACGACGACCGCGGATTCCATGGTGTTCATCCGGGCCAGCGCGGTGACGCGGCCACGCTTTTAGTGGAGACGCTGGTGAAGAGCACCATCGATCGGCGTGGTGGTTGCCCCTTTAGTCCTGGTTGGTGTTATAAACTTGCACTAAAGGTCCCTCGTCCCGGCACGCATTCTCAGTCCACGTGAAGGACCTTTTGGTATCGGTTTATATTACAACCGGGATAGTCTCGATTACGCAACCGAGACTAAAGCCTCAAACAAACTGGGACCGAAGCTCTATTTTCTACTAGCGGGGTTGAAGCATGCACCCAAGCAGTCACAAGAAGGGCAAAATCATTCTAACCGAGACTAAAGCCTCAAACAAACCGGGACTAAGAGCATCTCCAGCCGTTTGAGCCCCCGGGCGAAAGTCCGGATATAAAATACGCTAGATTGGATGTAAAAAGGGCGTGGGGGGCAACATTTTCCCAGTCGCACCCCCAGCATTCGCCCCTCAGCGGCGATAGTTTCAAAAAATCGTCTTCCCGCTACAAAAAAATCGCCAAAGTCCGGCGATCGGATCAACCACATTCCGCGATCGAAACTGAAACTAGACGATTACAGGCTCATGGGCGGTCCCGTCTTGAGCCTCGTCTGGCGCGGCATTGGGCGGCGAAGCATCGGCGTCTGCAGTTGTCGCAGCGGCGAGAGTTGACGCTGAAGCGGTGGACGAATCAGCCGACGGGGGCCGGAGGATTTCTTGGCGATGGGCGTCGTACCAAGCCCTCGCCTCCTCGTCCATGTTAGCGTCGTTGCCGCCGATCAGGAACGCCAGGTCGGTGTTCCTCTTCTGCGCCGCGGAGGTTTCCTTGAGCAAGGCAATTCAGACGCCCTGGTTGGCGAGCATCTCCTTCCACCGCACGTCGTGCTTGTCGTCCCTCCCGGCGGCGTGCGGCCTCGCGTCCGCCCATAACTTGTCGAAGGATGCCTGCAACCTGTCGAAGGACGAATCAGCTCGGGGCGGCCCACCGACGAGGTTGGGGCTGGAACGTCGGGGTTGTACTGCTCGCCCTTGGCGAGATTCTTGCGCACTTCCTTCCACTTATCGCACTCCTCGAAGCGGGCGAACACGTTGAGGTACTTGAACATCTGGCCATCGTTGTCGTCCGCGTACATCTCGAACGCCCGCCGCATCTGCAAAAACAGGCCGACGATTCAAGATTAAACCTCGGCCGATGTAGAATCGACGGAGGAGCCACGGCGAGTGAGCATACCTTGGCTTCAAAATCCTCACCGATGTACGCCGTGCCACCTGCTGCACGCCGCCTGAATGATTCCCCAATGGGTGCCCATTGCCTTGTCTCCGCGTACCACCACCGTCTTGTTGAAGTATGGATCGACGAGTTTGCGCTCGTCGAATGCCACCTTGACGTGCTGCCAGTACGTCTCGAAGTTCTGATTCGCGCTGGTGATGCCGTTCATGGAAACGGTCTTCCAAGCTTCAACGAGGCACTCCTCTTCTTTGCCCGTCCATTTGATCCGCGGCTCGGTTGGTGGCGAGTTCTTCTTCCTTTTTTTCTTCCCCTTGGACGGCGCCTCCGTGGGTTCAGGCGCGGGCGCTTTCTCTTCGTCGATGTAGGTTTGTTCATCTTCTTCGTCGACGTCTTGAGTGCCGTCGATCTAATAGTCCTGGTCGAGGTCCACACCGCCCCGCGGCGCGACGACTTCCGTCGCCCTTGCCTCCTCTTGTGTGAAGAATCCCGGGCTCGACGCAGCGGCCATGGAGCCCGCCGTGGTCATCTCTTGCATCACAGGCTCATTCAGCAGCGGCATCCCGGGGTTGGAGAAGGAGAGCAGCCCACGTCGCAGGGCATGCAAGATGCCCTCGTACATCGCAGTGTCGTACGCCGGCGGTGACGGCTGAAAAATCGAGATGTCGCCTAGAGGGGGGGTGAATAGGCAATTAAAAACTCTTGCGGATTTGTCTTGTACGAATGCGGAATTAAACATCGTTTAGTTTTCAAGCACAAACCCTAAATATGCTAAGCTCAACTAAGTGTAGCAATAGCAACTAGAGCTAAGCAAGATAGGCACAAGATATATGTAGCACAAGTGATAGCAAGATATATGTACTTCAAGCACGATGGCTATCACAAGGAAAGAGAGCTCGGGTATAGAAATAACCGAGGCACGCGGAGACGAGGATGTATTCCCGTGTTCCCTTCCTTTGCAAGAAGGTACGTCACGTTTGGAGGAGTGGAGGTCCCACGAAGGATTCCCCGCGCCACGAAGAATCACCCTATTCTCCGAACCACACCCACGAAGGATAATGGCCCTTTCCTTATGGTTATCTTTTCCTCCGCTCCGGAGATGGCAAGCTCCACAACCACTTCACAAGCTCCACGAAGAAGAAGCCCGGGCCTCTTCACAATCTTCTTGAAGAGATCACCGGAGCACCAACCGCCAAGCCAACTAGGAGGTCTCCCTCCAAGAGTAACAAGCTCACGGTCTCTCACTCAAACTAATCGTGGTGGAGAGCTCAACACTATGCAATGATGCAAAGCAAGAACACTAGAGGTGTTCAAATCCTTCACTCTCAAATCCCACCCAAGCAACAAATGCTAAGATGAGATTGGGGAGGAAGAACAATGGGGAAAGTCAACAAAAGACTCCAAAATCTAGATCCCAAGAGTTCCCCTCACTTAGAGGAGAAATGGATTGGTGGAAGTGTAGATCTAGATCTCCTCTCTTAGATCCCTCAAGAATGAGCAAGAATCATGGGGGAGACAAGAGAGAGAGAGCAAGTTCTTCAAAGGAAACAATGAAGATGAGAGAATAGAAGAACTAACTTGCTTAAGGTGGAAGAAGGGCTATTTATAGCATGGGAGCAAATAAAACCGTTGGGGGAAAAAGACAGAGAAAATCGCAGGAAAAACGGGCAGAAAAAGTGGTCCCCCGCTGAGGAGCCCAACAGGGCGTCCGGTCGGGGCGGGGCGCCGCACTGGGCGGAAGATAGGCAAGGGCGCGCGGGGGCGATGCGGGGAGCAGGCCGCGTGGGCGGCGCGGTGGTGAGCGGGCCAGCGGGGCACCCGGCTGGTGGGCCGGGGTGGGAGCCGGGCGGCCCGGTAGCGGACCGACCCCGCAACCGGTCATGGGCCAGAAAGCCACTGGCCGCGGCCCGGTTGGCACCAGCGCCGGGTCCGGCGCAGACCGGGTGGGCCGGTGGCCGGTCCGGTCAGGCCGGCCGGTCGGCTGGCCCCTTCTTTTTCTTTTTTCCTTTTATTCTTTTCCCCTTTTTCCTTTTTTCTTTAATAACGAATGCTCCCGAACTCCGAATTAGATGAAATCAGTTTTGTTTGAAAGATAACAACACATTCTATCTTATAGAAAGTGAAAACACAAGAATCTTTAGGAGGAGATTTTTTCATGAATATAAAAGGGTAGAACCTTATATCATGAATAACCGGTAAAATCTTCCAACCTCGAAAATGCAATAGAAGAGTCATACGAACTCCGTTTCCAATGAACTTGGGCTTGTTGTAAAGCTAGCAACAAGCTCAAGGACCTCATACAGAGAAAAAACCAAGAAGCAATAGGGATATGCAAAGTATGCAAATGATTGAGCTCCCTAAGACGATGTGATCAAGTTACCCAACCGAAAGCCCCTCTTAATAGTGCGGCTATCTATCCTATAATCCGGTCTCGCATCAACCACCTTGAGACCGGTAAAAGGAAAACCTATCAAGGCCATACCTTTGCCTTGCGCGTCCCGCTTGATCTTGATGATAGCTCTTCAAGCTCCACTCAAGCCGGAATGCCTCACTTGATCATCGTTGCTTCGTGAAGACTCACAAATGCTCCCCCATACACCATGATGGGAAAGCTCCATTGATGCACATCTTCACATGTCCATTATCACCAAATGGACGGCAAGCTTCAAGCATGTGATCCATTTAAGATGCTCATCTTGAACTTGCACGACTCAACCTTGTATCTTCTCATACTCTATCATACTATCTTGAGATGTATAAATAATTCTTCACTTGGAATCAAGCTCTCAAGATCTTGATCATCCATTGCTTATCACATAAGATAGAGTATGGCTAATATTGAGTTCCACAAAAGAATTCCATCTTCATTTCTTCTTCTTGATCATATCACATATGTATCTTTAAATCGATGATCTTGATGCCAATACACAAGGTGTATCTTTATCTTCATGGCATCCACACTTGAATCCAACACATGGAATGCAAGAAGTACCTATGGAATATTCCTTCATATAAACTCAATGAAAACATTAGTCCATAGGGGTTGTCATTAATTACCAAAACCACACATAGGGGCAATATACCCTTACAACGGCGTATACCCCGCCATGCTGGCAGCGTAGGTGTCCTAAAACATGGCCGTGGACGGCGACGCCGGCGAGAAGGTGGAAGGAGTGCCGATCATACCTTGGGTCGGCCATGGCCCAGGGAATTGGCCGACGTGCGGATGGCCGAAGTTAATGGAGATCAGCAGTGCCTGTTCGTCCGCCGCCGCCGCCGCCACCCTCTTCGCGTTACACTTCTTCTCCCTCTCCGCCCTGCCGCGAGTTTCGTTCCACCGCCGCTCCTGATCCGCCGCCCACTCCGCGTTTGTCATGCCCGACGGCCTCTGTTTTGGCGCCTGCGGTTTCCTCGCCTTCGGCGCGCTATCGGCGGCGAGCTTCTTTGGCGGCATGGTGGTGGAAGGGAAGAGGAAGAGCTGCAACTGTGGGGGAGAATGGTGGTAGCTCCTCCGAAATTCGGTGGGGAAAATGGTTCTATGCGGCGTGTTTTGGAGGGAAAACGAAATTAATGGAGGGAACAACCAGTTCTGTCCCGACAACGCGGGCCCGCTCGATGTTTCGCACGCTTTTGTTTCGTCCGGAGTCCCCGACCGGGCATCGGGAAGATGGGGATGGCCTGGGCTCTCCGAAAGAATGAAAGCCTAAATCCGGGGGAAAACGAGGAGCTGGGGGCGCGATTGGGCCGTATTCATCTATCCGGATAAAAAAAGACATCCTGGGAGTCTCGTCGGGGAGACGGCTGAAGATGCTCTAAAGCTCTATTTTTCACTAGCGGGTTGAAGTTGCTCTAAAGCTCTATTTTTCACTAGCGGGGTTGAAGCATGCACGCAAACAGTCACAAGAAGGACAAAATCATTCTGACCGTACGCGCAGACACAAAACAGTTTCAAATTGGTCACATTTTATGTCCTGCTTACGTGGCTGCCTTGGAAATGCCCTAGCCGAACTTTGAAATCCAGATCAGTCCCCTAATAATCGAACTCTAGACAAGAAAACAGAATTTACCGTGGTTCTTCGGTAGCCCCTGGCGTCAACGGCGCGGTCGTCAACCCACGCCCAGCACGTGCTCGGTCCCCACTCCCCCAGCCCCGTACGAGAGTCTACGCGCTCGTCCGTCCCGGCACCGCTAACGGCCGTTATGGTAACGCCGTCGGGGAGAGAGAAAGTCTTGTCGGGGAGAGACGCGGTATAACAAGGCGTCGTTGCTTCTCGCAGAAGGGAAAGGGGGCGTTGGCTTGGAGCTGTGCAGCCGAGATCTCTCCTCTCCTCTCCTCTCCCTCTCACACAGGCCCAGCCCCAACCACGCGCGCGCTCTCTCCCCCACCTCTCCATCACGAGACAGCGCGGCGAATTGCCCGGAGCTTCTACGCCAGTTCGCGGTGTAATGCGCGGCCATGGGGCTCCAAGGTAAGCTCGATTTGGTCGCCGCCGCCGCGCAGCTTTTTTTTTGGGTTGGCTTCTTCTTCCTCCCTCGAACGATTCGTCATCTCAGGCGGGATGGATGAATGCAGGAAATAAGGCGACGCACGACTTCCTCTCGCTGTACGCGCCGGCCGCCAAGGAGTCCTCGCTGCCGCAGCTCCCCGGCGCCAAGCCGCCGCCGACTCCGCCCGCTCAAGGTAAACGCGCGCTCGCGGCTCCCTCCCTGTTTCTCTCTCTCTCTCTTTCTACAGGCCGGGGCTAGGGACCTGAGATGAGAGACGGTTTTGCGATTCTGCTGTTCATGAGTGTGTGGGGCGGATCTTTCTCGAATTTGCCAAATTCGGCCAATTCTCGGTGGTCTGGGAAGGAGATAGGGGATTAATTGAGCACTAGGAATGCTCCTGCCCGTTCTACTTGTTCAGAATTACAGCTAGCTTTTGCGTTTAGTTCTCTTTCGACCATGGTTAAACCAGAGGTATGACCAACTAACGGAATAATAAAGAAGCGATCACGTGTTGATACCAGCCAGCGAGGAGGGTGGATGCAGTCATGCGGAGTGCCGTCCACGACCTTCCTGCATGGCTGGCTTCGCGAATTTTATTTTGGTTTCAGAGTTTTCTTCCTCTTTGTATTTTAAAGCCATTTGCGAGATAAAAGACTACCAAAAAGTTCGGTTTTGTTCCCCGCCGACTCGCCGGAACCACCCGGTTTGCTGCGAGTTACTAGTATACTGTTTTTCAGTTCTAAATAAATTTGTTCGAACATGTTTGTCTCGTGTAGTAGTGTAGTTATGTCGTGCATGCTGTAATTATTATGTACAGCGTTTTGGACTCTGAAATCTGAAGCAAGCGAGGTGTTGGCTGCTGCAGGTTTCCTCCTCCGGACGCACGACTTCCTGCAGCCGCTGGAGCGGCCGTCGCAGTCACCGCCTCCGCCACCTCCACCGCAGGCACCGTCGGGCCACGACAGCAAGCAGCAGCTCCACAGCCAGCACGCGCTGCCCGGCGGCGTCGGCACGTTCAGCATCAGCCACGCCCCCGCCGTCCCCGTCGCCGCCGCCGTCAAGCAGGAGCCGCCCTTCGCGCTGCAGTGGGGCGCCGCCGCCGCAGACCCTCGAGGTACGCTCGCTCGCACCCGATCGATCGTGGCCACGTGACGGTGGACGGTGTCGCGCACCAGCCTTTTTTACCGGAGGGATCGGATAGCTAAGCAGAGCTCAACTTGTTTTCCTCGTGCATGCGCTGGCGGCGAGCGCGTGCCCTGCCGTCGACGGTAACACCTGGACGATGTGGACGGCCGCTCGCTGCGGCTGCGAGGCGCGCGGTGGTTGCGCCTCTTCTTTCGTCTCCTTTGCTTTTCCTCCGGGTGCGCGCGAGTTGTGGTCGGCACGTCGAGCTCGGCGCCCATGGATGCGACGCAACAGGGCCGTCGGGTTTAGCCTGGAGATGCGTGCGGGACTGCCGTTGGGTCGTGTCATCGCGTGGCTTTCTGGCGGCCGGCTGCCTGCTGGTGCGCTAGACTTTTGTTCTGCTGGTGTGGTGCGCTAGCTTGCGGTAGGGTGGGCGACGCTAGGTCGTAGGCCTGGCTGGTGCTGGTGGGTACGGGATGGGATGCGTAGAGCCCTGGGCCTGTGGGCCTGCTGCGGGCCCGCCCTCGTGGACGGTGCACGTGGATGGGATGGCGGTACGCTGTGGATGTGGCCCGTCGCGGTCTTGGGATAAACTCAACCTACAGCAACACACCCGGCCAGTTTCGGTGAGCTGAAAATAAATAAAAAATTCCAACAAGTATTTTTTTTTGCGATGAATTCCAACAAGTATTTCTTCGGCCATTGGAATGATCCGCAACGAAAGCCGAATCTGCTGCGTAGTTGTACCCATGCCGTTTGGTCGTCATGAAAATTGCTCTTGCTCCTATCCCCGCGCGTTTCTTTCGGTTCCCGTCCAATCATGCGTTAAAATCAAAATGTGCACCCTAACGTGCGATAATGTAAGATGTTTTAGATATTTTAAGAGTAGATAATAGATATAAATATGGAGAGAGTAGAAGACTGCAGTTGAGTAAATGGACTGATATTTGGAGAAATCCTGAGATTGATGGGAACATTTTCCAGATGTATTCCTTTTCGCTGCACGATCCTTTGTTAGCAGAGGCTTCTCCATTTCTGACCGTGCTAAAATTTCCAAGCACCATCTGTAATTTGGGCTACTACCGGAAGATGTTAATTTCCGACCAAAGTGCTACTCGACAAAAAAGCATCTTCTTAAAAATAATAAAACCGGACACAAAGCTAAAAGGCTTCTTCTCTTCTCTTTGCCGGTTTGCCCACTCCGCAGGCCACCAGTGGACGCTCCCCTTCGCCGCGCGCGGCGTCGCCTCCGCCAGGCCGCAGAGGCAGCAGCAGCAGCCGGCGACGGAGCGCAAGTGCGGCGGCAGCGGCTTCATGGACGCAGCCGCATCCGGATCCAGCGGCGCCGCGGGCTTCGACGACGAGGACGGCCTCGCCGCGCGCCGCGAGGTCTCCTCCTCGCTCAAAGGTACGTCCGTGCCGCCTCAATTCCGGCCCAGTCCCTCTCGTCCGCCCGCGCGCCGCCGGACCCGTCCTGGTGGCCGGAGGGTGAATGTGTTCCGACTTCGGTGGTATTTCTGAGCTGAATTCTGTTTTCTACCTGTGCGGTCGCAGAGCTCGCCGTGAGGGTCGACGCCAAGGGCGGGAGCTGCAGCGGCAGCGCCGGCACGGACCAGCTGCCCAACACGCCGCGCTCCAAGCATTCCGCCACCGAGCAGAGACGGCGTAGCAAGATCAATGACAGGTGCGTTCCTCTGCCTCCGCCAGTTCGTCCAGATTCTCCAGAAACGTGTTTCTTCCTTTCGATCGGCTCCCGGGGTCCTTACTGCCAAGTGTATTGTGTCAGTAAGCATACTTCCAAAGCAGTTACTGCATTTATATATAGTTTGTGCTCTTGCTGTAGAACCATGAGTGATGGTTTTGGTGTACCAAAATCTTAACAATATACTGTTCCTTTCGTACAACTTAATTTGCCTGATAATTCAGCAACCTTTGATTTTTCTTCTTCTAAAATACGATATCCCTGGCCTCTTCATCCATTGATGCATACAGCCTCATTCAATGAATGTAGATGTATGGTTCAAAAAAAGAAAAACAAATGTAGAGTGGAGTTCGCATCTGCAGCTTGCAGGTCCATTTGGTTTAACTGGGAAATTAATAGGTGCTTATGACAGTGTAATCTGGTCATCTTGTAATAAACTATAATTACTAGTTGTCCGTTGTGATTGCTCTTAATTTCTTTGTTTTTATGAAAGAAATGTAGACCGAAATGCTAATTAACATACATCAGAGTTAGATCCTTAGTAATAAATGGTGTAGTTTGTGGATGTGGTGGTCGCAATACTGATCAGTGCGCAGCAAGGTATCCATTTGTCTCCAGAGTTGATTTCAGAGTAGATTCATTTAGATATGATTTGACCAGGTAACAGGTTATTATACTCGCCCAGGTGTGCTGGGCCTGAGAATACTTGAACAAATAACCCTTACCGAATGCACTGCTCGAGTTTGGAGTTTCGGGTTTATTGCCATAGCTTTGCTTGAGCTAATCTTCCACTTCAACATTTTGCAGATTTCAGTTACTAAGAGAGATTCTGCCACATAATGATCAAAAGAGAGACAAAGCATCATTTCTCCTAGAGGTAAGACAGTGGAACAATTGCTTCAGTTATAGACTGTGCTGCGTGTAACATCTTCCTTACTGGCACCTACTGTAATGCAGGTTATTGAGTACATACGTTTCTTACAAGAGAAGGTGCAGAAGTACGAGGTTTCATATCCAGAATGGAACCCAGAAAATGCAAATGTGGTACCATGGGCAAACATGTACTTCCGTTCTTTCTGGAAAAATGGGCAGGTAAGTTTACATACTGCTAACATTACCTAGTCCCACATACTTGTTTGGGGCTTGCTAATGAGTTTCCGACAAACTCTCTCACCACATTCCATCCTTTCTCTGCAGAACAAGGACCAATTACCTGGAGATACTCTGCCTGACCCTTCACAAATTCTAAAGAATGGTTCCTCCCCTGGTTTCCCTTTTATAGTGAAATCTGATGACAATGACAATGTGGTCGCGTCTGCGGTTCCTTCAGGTGCGCCAGATCATGCTGAAGCTGATCCATCGGGTAGTATGTCTTACAAATCAACTGAAACTCCAAGCCCCATTATAAGAGGTACGCTTTCCGCACGAAGTATAGTTTGCAATTTACGATTAAACTCCTTCAGGAATCACCGTCTCTAATGTTGATTTGTTCTTATTTTATAGATAATGTTACATCTCAGCAACAAACTCATCAGCCAATATCATCACCTGCAGAGCACCGTGGGATAAACAACGAAATGTTCAGCAATCCTGAATTGGCAATCGATGAGGGCACAATCAGCTTATCAAGTCAATATTCCCAAGAGTATGTACTTATAACGTATTGCAGTAAATAAAATCACTTGATGTATTTTTCGTTTCATTGCACTATTATCCTCTCTTGTTTCCAGTTGTATTTGCAGCGCTAAACACACTGTTTTGTTTCTAAATATTTTCATACATCTGAATATTAATTTTGTTTCATAACAGGCTGCTCAGTACATTGAATCATGCACTGCAAAACTCAGGTATTGATTTGTCCCAAGCCAGCATCTCAGTGCAGATCAATCTTGGCAAGCGGGCTACAAAGAGATCTGATGCTGCACCTTCTGCTTCTACGGTATGATTCCTTTGAGATATAGCAATCACACAATTAAGAACATAATATCTTCTGAACGCAAGATGGTATAAGCATCCTATTCGAATGCCATTTTGTGCTTTCTATATTTGAAATTGGATCTTCAATCTGTACACGTTTTTTTAGTTATAGATGGCCTATTTGCTTCCAGTATTGCACAATGTTGAGGGCTTCAGGCCGTTCTGTAACACAACTTGGAATTAGATCATCTTTGCATCCTGCACTATTTATTTCATTTATTTCTATGGAATTCCTCTTTTACAGAGTATGTCTGTTTTACATTATAGGAGATTGTAGACCCAGCGTGTAGTAGTAAAAAAATGGATCATCAGCTAAGGTTGGGTGATGGTGTTCAAGAACATCCACGAGCAACAAAGCGACACAAGTCACATAACAGCTGAGGTTATGCCCGTTGAAAGCCAAGATGGTCCAATCATTTTTTGCTTCCGCCTTGCTATGGAGTGCCTGAAGCTGTATGTAATCATGTTACTTGTGACATCTAGGCAAACCAGACCTTGATGTATTCTTTCATTTGATCACTCCTGCCATTCTAGTCCCTAGGAAAGGAAGGAAGCTTCCGTTGCAGATGTGAAGCTGCTTTTGTCCATATGCTTCCATTCATATGAGAAGTTTCAAATTTCTCCCCTGTCTGACAGTTCTTATGTAACATAATTGGATGTGAACAATTCCGCTGATTCATGCTGCAGTGTAACTACATCCCAGAAGATTGAAGTTTCACCATTGTGTTGCAAACATGCAAATATGTTTCTAGGATTAATTGCAATATGCCCGTAATGTACAGTGTGTTTCCCTCTACTTCATTATTTTCAGATGTTACTCCTAATATTTTAGATGTCATAACTCGTAAGAATGTGTGGGACATATTAGGTTGGGGACCAGGGATGGAGAAGAGGGGAGCAGGTTATGTGTGATACAGAGAATAGGTTGAAGTTTCACTTATTCATATAAGCAGTTGGTTAGACTCCATAAGGACTGCTCCAACCACTGTTTGGATGGCGATAGAAATTGCTTTCACCCCCGCTCCGCTCCCGTGCGGTTGAGCCGGGCCGCACCGGAGCGTCCCAGATCTGGCCAGCCGCAAGCCCCCCCGTCTCCCTGCCCCTCGCCGCCACCTGTGGCCGTCGTTGGGGAAAGCCCTGGCGGCCCGGTGGCGGCGGGGCGCCCTCCTACGCGTGGGATCTGGGCGGCCCGGCTTCGGCGTCCTTTTCCGGCTGTTGCAGCTCGGGGGCTGGTCGGATGCCGGCGGCACGAGGCGGCGCGACTGCTGCGTGTGGTGGCTCCTCCGACAGTCTCCTCCGTAGAGGGTGGTGGGGGCTCTTGGGCGGCGGCCCGCGGTGGGTGTTGGCAGTGGCAGCCACGGCCGCGTCGGGCGGGTCTGGAGGTGCTGCTGCCTTTGTTTGTGCAGTGCTCCTCCCAGCATGGTGTTGGCGGAGCCGCCGTCTCCGATGTGGTTTGCCTCCACGTGGTGTGGTGGTGCTGGTTCGGGTCGTCGAGCTCTCCTTTTCTGGTGGTCGGTGGAGTGGCTGCGAGAGTTGCCTCCTCCTTACCTTGCTATCAGCCTGCAGCGGGTTGCCGTTGGGGCTGGCGGGTGCCATGGTTTCGCAGTGGCGGCCACGGTGGTGACGCGCTTCCCACCCGAGGGCCGTCGTGGCAGGGTGTGGAGCCCATCTATCTTGCCATCAATGGCGGAGGACGCTGCTTCCGTCTGCTTTGGTGTGCCCCATGGTGATGCAGATGGCGGCCATGGGTGCGGTCTCCTCTCCGATGCGAGGTGAGTCGTGGCAGTGGTGGTGGCGGCGGCTTCTTGCCGGTTGGCTCTGGTGTCGGGTCCTTGGTGGGGATCTTCGGCGCGCGGCGGGTGCTCCATGCGAGAGTAATCTATGAGGCGGCATGTTCAACAGTTAGGTGTGGCGGAGATGGATGTGTGACCACACGAGGAAGGACCGAGTCCGAAATGATGATATACGAGATAGAGTTGGGGTAGCACCGATTGCAGAGAAGCTTGTCCAACATCGTCTAAGATGGTTTGGGTATATTCAGCGCAGGCCTCCAGAAGCTCCAGTGCATAGCGGCTAAATCGTGCTGATAATGTCAAGAGAGGACGGGGTAGACCAAACTTGACATGAGAGGAGTCCGTAAAGAGAGATAGGACTGAGTATCACCAGGGAAAGAGCCGCGTGGAAGCTTGCTATCCATGTGCCAGAACCATGAGTTGGTTACGAGATCTTATGGATTTCACCTCTAGCCTACCCCAACTTACTTGGGAATAAAGGCTTTATTGTTGTTTTATCATATATGTGTTTGTTCATATTAATTTTTATGTCATGCTATATATTAAGAAGAAACATTAATGCACATGTGGCATGTAAACAACCGTCCTTATTGATATGTCCATTGATTAATAAGGTGATCAATGTTTCTTGATCATGTGACCAAGTAGTTATTAATAATGGAGACATGTTAGTGAACATGATGGACACACACCCATCAGGTTACAAAGTTCAACTTTGCGATGCTATCATGAAATGTTGTAACATAACCCTTAGACCGTGAGACTATATTTAATCACTATCCCCAGCCGCTGCTTTGACATCATCAACCGCTGCACCGTAACAGGGTAATCATAAAAGTGATACTCAAGTATGCCAATGGGGTGGGTTGAGGCGTATGAGTCAAGGGGAAAATTTGTACATCCTATGATGGATAGATACGACAAAGGGCCCACTCAGTAATATCATATCAGCACCGCTTGCAAGCAAGTGACTAGGTCACAGAGGATATGATATTATGATGATGAGTTGAATCGTGTTTGTCGGTAACGAGATAGAACAAGGTATAGTGGATATCGAAAATCAAGTCTCGGACAAACAAAGGTATCGTGTTACAATAGGAATAGGACTCGACGTTGAGGTTCAAACGATAAACTTAGTTCATGGTTGCATAGGGACCATTATGGTTTTCCAGAACCCTGATGGTCATTGATCGGAGAGTCGTCTCGATCATTTCTACGCATTCCCGAACCCGTAGGGTGATACACTTAAGGGAGATAGATTTGGTATTGTTCAAGAATATGAAGAGAACATCGAAATTGCTCCGGTGAGGAATCGGAATAAGTTCCAGAGGCAATGAATTGTTCGAAGATTCAAATACATATTAATTATTTAATTAAATGAATTAAATAATTAAATATAAAGAAAAAGTAGGAAACCCCACTAATTGGCCACAATTGGGAAGCCCAATAAGAGGGGGGCCGGCCAAACCCTAGGGGAAGCGTGGGCCGGCGGCCCAAGGTGGGCTAGCCGCCCCAAACCCTAACCTAGGGGGCGATGGAGCATTGTGGGAGGGGGGCGGCGGCTGCCCCCCTTTGTGGCCCCGCTCTCCTCCCCCATCCCCCTATATAAAGAGCCCCAAGGAGGCTCTCCACATTCATCCCCCTGAGTTCTCTCTCCCTCCCATCTCTTCTTCCTCACGTGTGTTTCCTAAGTTTGGAACGTACATAGGATTGGAGTATTCTCCTCCATCTACACGCCGTCGTGATGTTGGAACACCAGTCCGAATTTTCTACTTCCGCTGCATCGTTGAAACGGAGCTCGGGAGTCGTCTATACACCGTATACTACAACAATAATAGCATGTAGGGACGTCTAACTTATATATAGGCTTGGAATGCCAAATTTCATAATCTAAGTACTTGTAAAGACGCTGCTATAAGACTGTCGTAGGATGTCCATGACCTGTTGGCAAATACAAGGACGAGCACTGGTTGCAACATACGAAGAAAAGTTTCAGAAATCTTACAGGGAGAGGCGGACGAAGTGCCTATCTAGTTGTTGAGAACAATATGGAGCCAAGGGGCATGTCACAGTTGACGTAGTCCTGCGTGAAGGAGCATTTGATTGAGTCTTACAGGAAGGAGGCAAGGAGCAGTTGATCGATCCCAACACTCCAGCGGAAGGAACAATTAATCGAGTGGGCAACAAACTCACCAGATTCAGCGCCAATCGATCCAGCGGCCAGATGGATCCTCATAATCATCTTATGTCGATTGGGTCTCTATTGAGACAAAGAATTGGCGCATCCTGAGATACCCACTACGGGAAAACACTACGTTGCCGTGCGACCAATCGCACGGCAAAGGGGCCTATTTGCACGGCAAAGGATTTGCCGTGCGTCGGCGCACGGCAGCGTCTGCACGGCAAAGCCCTCGACGGCAAAGACTACGTTGCCGTGCGCCTGTCCAAACCGCACGGCAAAGGCTCGTTGCCGTGCGTTCGAGCGTTTGCCGTGCGCGCGCTCGTTGCCGTGCGCCCACTCCTTTGCCGTGCGCGCCGTCTCTGCCGTGCGTCCTGGAGGCTGCCGTGCGCCCAGACGTTGCCGTGCGCCCCGACGCTGCCGTGCCACCAAACGCTGCCGTGCGCTCAGACGCTGCCGTGAGCCCCGACGTTGCCGTGCGCCCGCTCGTTGCCGTGCTTCTCCTCTTTGCCGTGCGTCCACTCCCCAGCACGCACGACAAAGGATTCTCCAGGGACACACACTGGCTTCCCAGGAGCACGAGGCTTGCGCCACGTGGCGCCTTTGCCGTGTGTATGCACACGGCAAAGTGACCAAATGTCCTTTGCCGTGTGCATACACACGGCAAAGGCCCCTGGTTTTTTCATTTTTTTCTGTTTTTCTTTAATCCCTGCATTTCAAAATTGCATTTCACATATATATAACATATACAACATATATATTCACCATAGCATCACCAAACACATGAACAACACCACAAATACATCGAGCACACATAGTTTATGCATAACAAGTGCAATGTCCACAAATACATCAAGTACAAGTGCAATGTCCACAAATACATCAACACACATCAAGTACAAGTACAATCCATAACAAGTGTAATGTCCACAAATCCATCAAGACCATGCCATCAACCTTATTGTCCTCCTCCGCTTCCGCCGGCCTCATTGTCATTGCCTTGTGAATAATTATCTATAAGGTTGATGGAATGAACATTTGCATTTGCATTTGCATATTGAACACTTGAACAAGTACAAGTAGCGGGTTGGGCACAAGAGGACTCACCGCGGTTCATGCTCCGGATGATGTTCATGTTGTTGACGGTGATAGGTGTCCCCGGGGTCCGAGTGGGCGGTGGCGGCATCCACATGGAGTAAGGTGGAGGAGGAAGACTCCCCGGTGGAGTAGACAGAGCCGTATGGCTCATCAGCCAGCTCATGCGTGCCTGCTGCTGCTCGCATCATCTCGCCTGCTGTTGTTGCATCCGCTGCATCATCCGTGTCCGCTGCTGCTCGGTACTCCCGGAATCGTCCGCTCCATGTTCCGTGCGTGCTCCTGGGCCGCTCTGCTCCTTCGCTGCCATCTCCTCCTACGTTGTGTTGCCGCGATGTCATTAACATTTCAATGGAAAGCATGTAAAGGAAATGTAGAGACCCGAGGAAGAACATACCCGTAACCGCTCGACGGCTAGATCCGAAGCCCGTGGCCGGGGCTCTACCTCGGGCTGGCCGCTCTTACGACCACGACGGATCGCGGCGGAGAGAGGGAACCCTCGCCGGGTCGACGCACCCGTCACCAAACCATAGGCGGCCATGCTTCAAGCCTTCTCCCGCAAGCACCGCGACCTCGGGGTCAAAGTCCTCGGCCTCTGGATTGGCCTCCTCGCCGTACTTCGCTTGAACTTGGAGACATACGACGTGCACCGGGTCTCGGATTGCGGGTTAACCCACACGGACCCCGTCTCGGGATCGGGCGTCTTCCTTTGCTTCATCTTCTTTAGCACGGCAAAGACGTTAGGCTTCGCTCCTGTCCTGACTTCCTGCAAAAGAGAACATGTAATTGAGTGAAGTGACACACCCTTGGAGAGTTAACAAATATATAACATGAATTCAAAGAATGAAGGAACCATTAATTTGCTCACCTCCTTCTGCAGGTGAAGAGAGATGGGGATGCTGCCTTGGATATGCGATCCACCTCGCATCTCTGCCGCTTCTTCTTGCCCTCCTCGTGCTTCTTGAGGTACCGGGGGCATGTCCACCACATGACCATCGCACGAAAGCACCTATCGTCGTTGCCGACGTATCGAGGAGGGTTCTACATGCACAAGATAAACCCATTATGGTAAAATAAACTACATGGCGATAAAGAAATCAATAACACATAAATGCAAATACCTGCAAGTACTGCCACGGCTGCATGTGCGTGTCGCGAGCGTCCTCCTTACTCATGTGGACGAAGCGGTCGGCGTGCCAGTCGCGGACGCATTGAACACGTGCCTCGTAGTGCATGCCAGTCACCCTCTTCCTTGCAAGCTGGTGTAGGACATCATCGCACGCATTCTCCTTGCCCTCGGCCCTCTTGAAGAATTTCTGCAACATAGGTAAAACAAGGGGCATTAGTGCAATTATTGTGAACCAAGGAGAGTGTATGAATGGTAAGAAGTCAAAAGTCACGTACCCGGAATTTGGCAACAACCAAATCCGCCGCGGTGCCGCGGCCAAGAGGATCTTCCGCGAGGCTGTAGTGCGCCCACCTCCAAGCTACGTCGCGGCCACCATTAGGGAGATCGACTATCCCGGGGAAATAAAATCTAAGTAGGCCCCCAAGGATGTTCGAGTACCCACGTGGCGGTCTCCGCGTCGGGTCTTCAAACTGGAACGAGCTGCACCATGAAACGACAACATCAATATGTATGTGATAATAATTTTGATAATGACAAAATTGCGATAACGAAGTGCCAAAAATTAACATGTACCTCCTTCCATAGGGCACAAGAACAACGTGCACGTAGCGCCAGCCTCTTCGGCGAGGGAGCTGTGTTATCCCACGCCGATATGGCTTCCTATCACGTGGCCTCAGCCTCTCCACAGCTGGAACGTACTGGTAATCCTCCGGCTCACACCACTCTAGGTTTGGATCAGGATCGAACACTAAGTTCCCCAACCCCTCATCCTCCGAGAGGTCCTCCTCGTCCCCCTCCTCCTCCTGGTCCTCCCCACCCCCCTCCTCCTCCTGGTCCTCCCCACCCACCTCCTCCTCCTGGTCCTCCCCACCCCCGTGGTGCTCCTGGTCCTCCTCCTCGTCATCATCATCGGCTGCGGGAGGGGGGCTAGGACTAGGAGTGAGTACCCGCGTCGCATTCTTCCTACGCGGCCGCCCTATGGGTGCGACAGGAGGGGGGCTAGGAGGGGGGGTAGTAGCTCGGCCCCGCATGTGGACCTATTCTATGTGTCAAAGTGTGATGCAAGGTGTGATTCACAAAATGGTGCATGGCATGGATCCCCGGTCCGACATTCCTCACCTTCGGGCGATAACACTTAACGATTCTCGGACGTGTACTGCTGAAGTGTCCCGCCGCGGGTATATCGGGGGCTAGGCTGTGCCAAAGGGTGCCACACATGGTTTTCCATATGTCCATGGACTAAACAAACCTAAACCTATGAAAAGTTACATTGGTGCACCCTCGCGCGGAGAAATCTAGGGGGGGTAGACCCGCCGGGGCACACGTTCCGTTGTTTTGGGGGAGGAGGGGGATAACGACCACCGGAGCACCGGAACCCCACCAAACCTTGCATGTGGACCTATGATATGTGTCAAAGTGTGGTGCAAGGTCTAATGGTGCAAAAGTAGCTCCCCTAAACCCTAAACCCTAAGCCTGGGAGGCTTCGAGCCCTAAACCCCTCTAAATCCCTAAACCACGACGCGGAGCTGCAGAACCATGCATCATAAACCCTAACCCTAACCCTAAACCCTAAACCTATACCTAACCATAAATACTTACCCTTTAACCTAAACCCTAGCCCTAGCCCCTAAACCCTAGCCCTAACCCTACACCTAACCCTAACCGATAGACCGAGCACACCGTCGATCGTGTGATAATGGCTCTAGCTGCCGGTATATGTGCCAAAGGGTCCCAATCTTTGGTTCTCCATGTGTATATGTACTAAACAAACCTAAAAGAATGAAAAGTTACATTGGTGCACCCTCGCGCGGAGAAATCTAGGGGGTAGACCCGCGGGGGCACACGTTCCATTGTTTGGGGGGAGGAGGGGGATAACGACCGCCGGAGCACCGGAACCCCACCAAACCTTGCATGTGGGCCTATGCTATGTGTCAAAGTGTGATGCAAGGTGTGATTCACAAAATGGTGCATGGCATGGATCCCCGGTCTGACATTCCTCACCTTCGGGCGATAACACTTAACAGATTCCTGGACGTGTACGCTAAAGTGTCCCGCCGCGGGTATATCGGGGGCTAGACTGTGCCAAAG
The DNA here is from genome assembly GCF_022539505.1 of Lolium rigidum. Lineage (NCBI taxonomy): Eukaryota > Viridiplantae > Streptophyta > Magnoliopsida > Poales > Poaceae > Lolium > Lolium rigidum. The sequence continues at coordinate 121,739,416 of NC_061508.1, forward strand.
GGTGCCACACATGGTTTTCCATATGTCCATGGACTAAACAAACCTAAACCTATGAAAAGTTACATTGGTGCACCCTCGCGCGGAGAAATCTAGGGGGGTAGACCCGCCGGGCACTACGTTCCGCTTGTTTTGGGGGGAGGAGGGGGATAACGACCGCCGGAGCACCGGAACCCCACCAAACCTTGCATGTGGACCTATGATATGTGTCAAAGTGTGGTGAAAGGTCTAATGGTGCAAAAGTAGCTCCCCTAAACCCTAAACCCTAAGCCGGGAGGCTTCGAGCCCTAAACCCCTCTAAATCCCTAAACCACGACGTCGGAGCTGCAGAACCATGCATCATAAACCCTAACCCTAACCCTAAACCCTAAACCTATACCTAACCATAAATACTTACCCTTTAACCTAAACCCTAGCCCTAGCCCCTAAACCCTAGCCCTAACCCTACACCTAACCCTAACCGATGAGACCGAGCACACCGTCGATCGTGTGATAATGGCTCTAGCTGCTGGTATATGTGCCAAAGGGTCCCAATCTTTGGTTCTCCATGTGTATATGTACTAAACAAACCTAAAAGAATGAAAAGTTACATTGGTGCACCCTCGCGGAGAAATCTAGGGGGTAGACCCGCCGGGGCACACGTTCCACTGTTTTGGGGGAGGAGGGGGATAACGACCGCCGGAGCACCGGAACCCCACCAAACCTTGCATGTGGGCCTATGCTATGTGTCAAAGTGTGATGCAAGGTGTGATTCACAAAATGGTGCATGGCATGGATCCCCGGTCTGACATTCCTCACCTTCGGGCGATAACACTTACCGATTCTCGGACGTGTACGTCGAAGTGTCCCGCCGCGGGTATATCGGGGGCTAGACTGTGCCAAAGGGTGCCACACATGGTTTTCCATATGTCCATGGACTAAACAAACCTAAACCTATGAAAAGTTACATTGGTGCACCCTCGCGCGGAGAAATCTAGGGGGGTAGACCCGCGGGGCACACGTTCCGTTGTTTTGGGGGAGGAGGGGGATAACGACCGCCGGAGCACCGGAACCCCACCAAACCTTGCATGTGGACCTATGATATGTGTCAAAGTGTGGTGCAAGGTCTAATGGTGCAAAAGTAGCTCCCCTAAACCCTAAACCCTAAAGCTGGGAGGCTTCGAGCCCTAAACCCCTCTAAATCCCTAAACCACGACGCGGAGCTGCGAGAACCATGCATCATAAACCCTAACCCTAACCCTAAACCCTAAACCTAAACCTAACCATAAATACTTACCCTTTAACCTAAACCCTAGCCCTAGCCCCTAAACCCTAGCCCTAACCCTACACCTAACCCTAACCGATGAGACCGGGCACACCGTCGATCGTGTGATAATGGCTCTAGCTGCTGGTATATGTGCCAAAGGGTCCCAATCTTTGGTTCTCCATGTGTATATGTACTAAACAAACCTAAAAGAATGAAAAGTTACATTGGTGCACCCTCGCGCGGAGAAATCTAGGGGGTAGACCCGCCGGGGCACACGTTCCGCTGTTTTGGGGGGAGGAGGGGGAGAACGACCGCCGAGCACCGGAACCCCACCAAACCTTGCATGTGGACCTATTCTATGTTTCAAAGTGTGATGCTAGGTGTAATTCTCCAAATGGTGCATGGCATGGATCCCCGGTCCGACATTCCTCACCTTCGGGCGATAACACTTAACGGATTCCCGGACGTGTACGGTGAAGTGTCCCGCCGCGGGTATATCGGGGCTAGACTGTGCCAAAGGGTACCACACATGGTTTTCCATATGTCCATGGACTAAACAAACCTAAACCTATGAAAAGGTATATTGGTGGAACGTCGCGCGGAGAAATCTAGGGGGTAGACCCGCCGTCCCGCTGTTTTGGGGGAAGGAGGGGGACGGCCGCCGGAGCACCGGAACCCTGATATATGTGGGGGATGAGCATGGAGACTAATTTTGTATTTCACATAGTGTAATAAATAGTCATCAAAAAGAAAAACTAATTAACAAAATAAATATAAGTAGTAGATGAAATAAAATAGTTAGAAAAACAAAAAAAAGTATATTGGCGCACGGCAAAGGGAGAAGCGCACGGCAAAGGACCTTTTGCCGTGCAACTTGTCCGTCCGCACGGCAAAGTTTGGCCGCACGGCGGTGCCCGGGCCTTTGCCGTGCGCTTGTTTCTTTGCCGTGCGGCTTGCGGGGACTTTGCCGTCCCAAAATCTTTGCCGTGCGCTTCTCCAATTCTTTGCCGTGAGACACTTCTTTGCCGTGCGCCATATCTTTCTTTGCCGTGATTTGTTTCTTTGCCGTGCGCTGCGCTAATACTTTGCCGTCATTTTTTCGTTGCCGTGCGCTCTTCCTGCTACGCACGGCAAAGAAATCTTTGCCGTGCAGCAGCTCACGGCAAAGTTTGGCTGCACGGCAGCGCCTGATTTTCCCGTAGTGACCCGAGGGGATCGTTTGAAGGAGAAGAATGCTGCGATTGCATCGAGGGACGATGTGGCGGCGGGCTAGGTTTTCCACCACGGGTGGGAAGATGATAGGCAAACCATGCGTGAGTGCCGCATGTGCGGGGAATTTAGATTTGTGTTGCATCTCTACACAAGGCTCTACGGATTTAGAGACGAAATTAATAGTGTCTCATGAAGAACGTCCATGCATGACTTTTTTTGTTGTATAGTGGTACATGTGCAGAACTACGGATGCACGACACTTGGAGCGCTTCAATGTTGGATTTCTTCACGACTTTGAGGTTGGCATCGACCTTCAACTTCATCGACAAACGTTCAATATGAACGTTAGGTTTTTTGGTTTTCAAGGGTAGAAACACCAATCCCCTCCATCAAGTTGCATCTCCATAGAATAGATCTTGGCTATATTATTATGTTGTAGGAAATTTTTTTGTTCTCCGCAACTGAACCCTACAATTGCTTCACTATCTTCACGAAGAGCTCTCGCCTCATTTGATACCATCTACGAAAAGATGTTCTGGATAGGTAGGTACTTCGGCGAAATAGTCCAGCATCAACATCTCCGAGCCCATTGCTCGATTGTGCGGGATGCAGAGGCGGCCGACGGTGATCCTCGCCTCTTCGTCTCCCGGTTCTCTTCGTCGTGTAGGCTCTGCACCACCACCAGCAACAAAATGTCTCCGATCTTGTCATCGTTGGATTCCCAATAGGAATCATCAGAGGAGGGCGGTCGAAATACGCATCGACGAACGCACTTCGAGCGGAAATCCAAGATTCTCTCCATGAAGTCATCTGTTTGCACGAATTGGCGTAGGGATTCAACACAACCGTAGCTAACTGAAATAAAAGTCGGAACTACGAATGGAATCAAACCTCCGAGCGGCTACGACGCAGGCGAACATAGATAGAGGGACGGGGCATACTAGCGCTGCATGCGACGCGGATGGGCGGCGACGCGGACGAGTGGGGGCATAGACGGTGGCGGCGACCGGATCCTGGCAAGAACTAGGGCTCAAGGCAATGGCGGTCTGGGGTTCCAAGCGAAACCGGGCCGACGATCCGAGTATATCCAGTGTATGGCACCGCGATGGAGGTTTGCTGTAAAAAAAATTCAAGCCCGAACTTTTTTGCGGGATTTGTGCAGGACTCGTTCTCTGCCCGGTACCGCATATTAGCGGTTATTATCTGATTTTGGGCCGGATAAAGTGCTAGAGATGCTCTAAATGCATAATTCTGGAACAGAGAGAAGGCAAATGATCATGTAATCCAGTACCTTAGCAATTATAAATTAAAGAAAAGAAAGTAATAACGACATTAATTGTGTTGGGGCTAGATCTAGCTAGCTCTCTCTTGGATGGAGGAAGGAGGTGTTGCGCGAAACAAGCAATGCGCCCAAACGCTTGCACCACACACACACACTGCACTCTGTATTTTCTTGCGCGAAACAAGCAGTACAGGGGGTTTTATTGCTAGGCTGACGCTGGAAGCACGAACTCAACGCTGCCCCTCCACTCTGCCGTTCGATCCGCATGCTCCGGCCGGCACGCACGAAGCGACAAACACGCACAAGCAGGCGGCTGCCTCCAACAGGCAACAGATCACAACGGCTCCTACTGCATGCAGCTCCTCCACGTACGCTACGTACGCGGCAAGCTGCAGGCCGACTCAAACTTGAACACAAGTGCGCACACACGCGCCAGCGGGAAACACACACGACCACGCGACGGACGCACTTGTCGCGGTTTATTGGCTATCAAACTGGCTACGCCGTGATCTTGTTGATGTGCGCAAACTCAAAAGCCATGGCGACGCTGCCGTCCCTTCTCTTCACCGCGAACCTCTCCACCAGCACCGACCGTCCGGGGACCCACCCGGTCTCCTCGTCGACCCACCCGCCCATGTACTCCTCCCATCGCATCCTCTCCCACATGGCAGTAGACACTCCCACCCTCTGCCACGTAGCTGGTGAGATGAACCAGACGTACCCGTTACCGTAGCTTGAGCTTGACACCTCCTGCCTCGCCTCGATGCTCCCGCCGATAAGCACCCTCGACGAGACGGCGTCATCGCGGATTGGCTCCCATCGCTGCTCCAGCGTCACCTCGTAGAACGCTGCGCGGTCCAGCTGCTCCGCCGGGGAGAGGCCGCCTTCTTTGACGAGGTAGAATGGGCAATACCATCTCCCAACCACGGCCCGTGGCCGTGGCGTCGTGAGCTGGCGCGACCGGACCGCGGCGTTGATGCCCCGCGCCTCGCCGAGGTCCAAGTTCTTTGGCCTGGAGGCGTACGCGCGCCAGTACTTGCTGCCGTATAGCTTGTACGGGATGCCGCCCGGCGCGACCGCCTTGGCCGTGAACTGCCCCCTCCGGCGCTGGACGATCTCGATCTGCTGGTAGATGTCGGCCGGGTCGAACGGGCGCGGCTCGACGTCGTTGACGGACATGCCGAGGCAGCCCGGGGTCATGTCCTCCTCGCGGGAGCACGCCCTCACGAGGCCTTTCCTTCTGCCGGACGCGATGACGGGGTAGTAGCGGTTGGACGCGAGTGGCTGGTCCAGGACGGGCACGAACAACACGGTGTCCTTGGCCTTGTTCTCGCCGTCCCCATCGTCGTGCCCAACCGTGAACACGCGGTTCTGTGGGAACGGGAGGTTCTCCACCATAGACCTGCTGCGGACGCCGCCCGTGCACCACACCTGCTCATCATCGCTGTCGTCGTCGATGTCCTTCACGACGAGGTAACCCGAGTTCCCGCCGTCCGGAGGCGGCCATAGCACGGCCTTCGGGTTGCTCACCAAGAGAGAAAGCGGCCGCGTTGCATACATGCCGCAGATGCTTTCTGCATTACGTCCCCTGCGCTGTTAATTTATGCTTTGGGTGAAGTACCTACGCAGGATCATTTCAGTAGATTCGCCATTTATAATTCGCCATTAGTCCTCCTCGTTCACGGCATGATGTTGATGGCCGCCTGGCCGGCGATTGATGTCCATTGTACCAATACATTTTTTGTTTCTCTTTTACTATTGATGAAAAAGGGGATGGATCATAATTAACCTTGTTCAGTTGTTCCCTGTTGGATGGAAATTCAATCACCGTCCAGACCAAATCCGCCCCGAGCCAACTCTCCAGTCAAGTTTACCCGCCGGCCTGGTCATAGTCTCAGTCTCTCATGCTACTTATAGTGGTAAATATCATGTAGTAGTATCATGCATATGATATTTGTGTATGATACTATCTCTATAGTGGCTAGTATCATGAAGTACTATCATAGTCATGCTATATTTATTGCTTTTTAGAATCTCAATGCAAATTTGTGCACAAGATTTGTTTGGCATTAACTTTTCTCGTGACATACACTATGATACAGTATCTACCTATGTTACTCTAATCTCCTCTCTTCTCCTTAATTAGCTGCCACATCAGCATTTTTCTGGGACCAATGTGCATGATACTAGCACTATGGCTAGCCTCAGACCCCCGAAGTTGATGTACCGCAAGCCTGCCCTGAAATCCATCCATTCAGGTCGGTCCCCTCTTCCCGCGTCCTCGTCGAAGAAAAATCTCAAATTCTAAATCAGTTTAAGCATGCTAATTGTACTCCCTTTGGCCCTGGAAAGTTTTGGTCAAAAATGTGTTCTATTGGGCTGCAGTTAAAATACAAATTTGTGGCTGTATATAGAAATAAAAACTCTTCTTATTTTATCTCAAAATCTGAGTTTTTTGTGTAGCCCAAAATATAACGTATATATTTTAATGAAACTTATGTGTATATGTAGTTATATATTTGTTTTCAGAATTTTTTATACCTAGAAATAACGTTTTTCATTATTTTTTGGAAAAATGAGAGCACTGATGCTCTCAGGTGCAACTAATAGTTTTTGCGATTCCTGGGACAACATACATCTATATAATCAAATAACATTGCTAATTTCAGTGTACCTTCTTGGCTAGAATATACTTGAAGATCACGCTGACATGGAACAAGCAGGATAATAGCTCGTTATATATCTGCAGGAAGTTGAAAAGCCAAGAATATCGAAATCTGGGTTTTTAGACTTTGCTCCTAGGAGCCCTGTTGAAAATTTTACTCCTGAAACCATATATAGATCGAGACGATATGCAGGATAGTTGAGAACATACAAAATTCTACAGACCTCGAGGAAAAGCTATGAATTCAGAATAACCAGTACAGGAGCAATACTGTTGGGGGGATGATCCCCGGTATACCAAAGGCATGCCAAACCGGATGATTTAGGCCATCAAAGTACCGGTTTAAAGGTTGTTCCGGATAGCGAAAGTTGATTCAGAGAATCATACCAGTATCCCAAGGAGGGGGATACCAGAACTAGCTAAGAGCGTACCGGAACACCGGAACAGGCTACACTGTAGCACGTCGGCAAAGACCAGTCAAAGATGCTCTCCAGAGCTAGAAGACAAAAATGAGCGAAGCACTTCAGCTTTAATCGAAGCCATGACGCCAAAGGCAAAGGATGACGTAAAAGGTGCCAGAGGATGTCACGGCTTCTGATTAAAGGCATACCGGCATCACCGGTAGCTAAAGTAGCTTTGTAAAGTAGCTTTGTAAAGTAGTTTGTCCAGTCAAAGATCTCATTAGAGTTTCTTAGGGTTTCTTCCCCTGTAAGCCACCCTCTCCCCTATATAAGGAGAGGGGGCACAGCCCTTCGCGGGCACGACGTGATTCTAGGTTACGAAGCTTGTACACAGAAACTTGTAAGCACTTGACATTAGGAAATAGAGAGATATAGTGCTGTACTTGTTCTTGAGTTCATCATCTTCTACCTTCGGCCCAAGCCAAGTTCTTGAGGAATCCATCCGGAAACCTCTCCATTCATACCAAAAACCCTCCCCCCGAATTCTCTAGCGTCCATTCGGCCCCAAGATAAGCCATCCCATGGCATCTGTCTGTTCACCACGACGACAGTTGTCGCCCACCGTGGGGCCAGCAGCGGCGCTTGCTGGAGTTCATATTCGGGCGGGCCTCCTCACCGTCGGCGGCGAGCGCGTCGTCACCGCGCTCGTCAACCGCATCCGCGACATGCGCTTCATCAACGACAACACAGGCTGCTTCTCCAATGGAGTTAAGTTCCCCAAGAACGGCCGCGTCATCGAGTTCGGGAGCATCCTCGTCTACTACGGCACCGTCCCCGAGCGCCAGTGCCTCTCGCCGGTGCTGGTGGCTCCGGACCCGCCAAGATCTGCGCTTCGCAGCGACCGTGCTGCCGGCAGCGTCGAGGTGCTGGTCGTTGGCGCGGGCGACGCCGGCAAGGGAGCTGCGGCGGAAGGCGCTGGCCGGACGAAGTCCGCGCGCACGGCCAAGCCGCCAACCGAGCGCGACCCGGAGGCTGCAGGAGCTTCCGCACCACCACCAGAGACTCCACTCCAAGCGGCCATGAGTGTCCTCGCTACGCCCATCGCGCGAGAACATCGACCCGGCGGTGGCTCGGGCGGAGCTGCGGGCGCAACGCCGAAGGCTGCTCGCGAACGGCGCCGACATCGTCCGGGCGCAGCGCGAGCTGAACCTAACCCTACGTGAGTATAACGCTGCCCATGCCTTTGCTTCTGTTAGCGCTCAGGCTGCAAGGATACTGGAAAACCGGCTTAGAGCTCGCAACCTAGATCAGGACCTGCGTAAGGAGATTTATACCGGAAAGAGCACTTCTGCATCGTTGAGCATGGTAGAGAAACCTAACTATAGCAGTCCGGATAAAACCATAAAGGCTGCTAAGGCTGCAGTGGAGCTGTGTGAATCCCTTTCCGGAGATGCTTTGGCAAAACAGCAAGAGCGTGTCAGGGAGTTGATTGATACCATTGAGCAGCAAAATGCCGAGCAGCTGTCCAAATTGAACAAGGCTGCGGCTTCAAAATCTGTGCGTTCAACAAAGAATGCCGGAAGCAAGTCCCATGGGCAGGCATCGTCACCCCATCCGGACAAGAGAAAAGAAAAAGAGGTGAATGCGCAGCAGATGACTGTGTACGATCCGGTTCTTGCCGGAAAACAACAAGCCGGGCGACATGAGGCCGGTAGAAAAAGCCAAGGGGCAGATCGTGGCTACGCCGGATACGGCTATGCCAGAGATGAGTATGCCGGTAGAGGAGAAACCGGGCAAAATTATCGCGTACCAAGAGCTGCTTATGCAGAGGAGGAAATGCCTCCGCCAAGGTACCGGCAGGCAAGGGCCGCGGTACCGGAAAGATATGATGAGGCTGATTCGGCAACCGAAATAGTCGGGGCCTACCGGAACCCTTTGGGGGAAAGGTTAGGAGAAAGATGCCTCCCAGACCGGGATGCGAGGCACAGGCTGGATAGGATGTATTTGTCTGAGATGGTTGAGGCAGAAGGTCCTCCGGGTCCCAAGTGTTTTGGCCCGCGGATCATGAAAGAGGAACCACCGGTTCGCAACTTCACGTTGCCCCGCGATACGAAAACGTACGATGGCACTACTAAGCCGGAAGACTAGCTTGCGGATTACGTGATCGCAGTGTACGTTGCCGGTGGCGGAGGAACCGTCGCTGGTGGAGGAAACCGGCGTTGGGCCGTGAGAATTGTACCATCTTTCCTCGTAGGACCAGCGCGCATTTGGCTAAACAACCTGCCGGCAGGAAGCATAAACGGCTGGTTGGACTTTGAGGAAGCCTTTGTGAGCAACTTCAGCAGTACCTACTGGAGGCCAAACAGGCCGCAACAGCTTGCTCTGTGCACACAACGTTCGAACGAAACAGACCGGGATTACCTGACCCGGTGGAACTCCACAAGGAACTCCTGTGAAGGAGTAATCGAAGCGCAAGCCATAGCTTGGTTTTGCAACGGGTGCATAAGAGGTTCACCCCTGTGGCAGAAGCTCCAGAGGAACATGCCGGAAACTTTGTCGGAAATGATACGTGTGGCGGATAGCTACGCATTGGGAGACCCAATGCAACCGGCAGTGCAGGCAGAGCCAGCACAAATAAGCCAACCACGCCAAGATCAGTACCGGGATAACCGGCAGAACAAAAGAAGGGAAGAATTCCCGGATCGGAGGTACGGTCCGCAGCAAGTTGCTGCTGTACAAGATAACTCTTGCGCCAGCGGCAGCCAGAGGCAGAAAATCGGATCGCAGCCATGGGCGGGTCCTAAGAAACAATGGGTCGAAAAGAAACCATGGGGCCAGAAAAAGAACTGGCAAGAACATGCGAAGTACACCATGGAAGCAGCTATGGACCAACCTTGCCGGTGGCACACACCGAATCCGGCTAATCCGTCTAACCATTTGACGAAGGATTGCTCTTGGACTAAGTACCTGATGTTGAAAGGTGCGGTAAAAGATGCGCAAGCACAAGGCTGTACCACGATATTACCACCGTCGCAAGATATGCTGCACCAGCATCCCTTACCACCACCACCACCGCTTACCGGAGCAAATGCTCTACCGGTACAGCCTCAGCCAAACCGACAGCAGCACCTGCAAGTTCATCAGGTGGGTGATGGCAATGGCCAACCGCCACCGCCGGCACCTTTGGGCCGGAATGTTTACCAAGATCCAGACCTATGATGTGTTGTGTTCGTTACTGAGCCAACTGACAACCAGAGCTTCCGTCGCTCTATGGAAGTGAATGCAGTGATGCCGGCAGTACCAATGTACATGTTGTGGTCTGATCAGGAAATCACCTGGTCGTTCAAGGATCATCCGAAAATCATGCCCAATCCGGGTGGTTATGCTCTTGTTGGGGACCCTATCATGCATGGGCCAACGGCTCGAGTGCGGTTCAGCAAGGTGCTGATTGACAATGGAAGCAACATAAACATTATGTACCGGAATACCATGCGTACGCTGGGAATCACTGAGAACATGCTGCAACCAACTCACACTACGTTCCATGGGATCGTTCCGGGTTTGTCCTGCTCACCCATACCGGTTTCACGTGCAAAAGATTGCCGGCTTCTTCGAAGGTTGTGAGTTTCACCATGTGCCGCGCGCGGAAAACGAAGCCGCGGATACTCTCTCTAAGCTAGGTTCCTCCCGGCAGGAAATTCCTCCCGTAGTGGCTTTGGCTCACCTAAGGACTCCATCGATCAAATCGAGTCCGGAATCAGAGTCAATTTTTGTACCGGAGTCACACGTTGTGCCAATGGACATTGACGAAGGAAACCCGGGGACTGTTCCTGTAAACCCGGGGACTGCAGTGTCAAAACCGGAAGAAGCTATGTTGGTGGACAGTATGGAGGTAGACGTACCGGTATTCCTAGTCCGGGAAGCACCAACTTGGGTTGAACCTATTAAGGAATTCCTGATCAACGGCACCTTGCCGGTTGACGAAAATGAATCGAGAAGGATCCAGAGAAGGTCCAAGGCCTACACTATCATCAATAGTGAGGTATACAAAAGAAGTGTTACCGGTGTCCTCCAGAGATGCGTGGAGCCGGAAGAAGGAAAAGAAATGCTGGTAGAGGTTCACCAAGGAGAATGTGTGTAGGACAACGTTGCATAGAAAACAAAAAATTTCCTACCGCGAACACGCAATCCAAGCCAAGATGCAATCTAGAAGACGGTAGCAACGAGGGGGTATCGAGTCTCACCCTTGAAGAGATTCCAAAGCCTACAAGATGAGGCTCTTGTTGCTGCGGTAGAAGTTCACTTGCCGCTTGCAAAAGCGCGTAGAAGATCTTGATCACGATCGGTTCCGGCGCCACGAACGGGCAGCACCTCCGTACTCGGTCACACGTTCGGTTGTTGATGAAGGCAGACGTCCACCTCCCCGTTCCGGCGGGCAGCGGAAGTAGTAGCTCCTCTTGAATCCGAGCAGACACGACGGCGTGGTGTCGGTGGCGGTGAAGAAATCCGGCGGAGCTTCGCTAAAGCTACGCGGGAGATATGGAGGAGAGGGGGGCGGCTAGGGTTTGGGAGG